>NC_050450.1:38604832-38752332 GCF_903995425.1 Onychomys torridus | reverse complement strand
AGAACCTATAGTCTTACTCCGTCAGGTCTCCTGGGAGACAAGCCTGGCGTTCCTGCAGACTCTAGGTTCTGTTTTCTGTTTGGGGGCGACCTGGCTTCTAGAACTCTGGGCTCATGTTGCCAAATCAGTGTTCTGTTGACTTGATACAGAGCCAGTGTGGTGGCACTGTACTCCCAGTAACTCGGGAGCTGAGGCAGGTGGATTATAAGTTAAAGGCCAGCCTAGGTTACACAGTTAAACTCGCTCCAAAATTAAGAGGAGGGAAGAAAGAAGAGGGAGGGTGGGAGAGACAGAGGAAAGAAGTCAGGAAGGAAGCGGAAGCGGGGAGAAGAGGATGCTGTAAATAATCCCATCAGACCTTTCTCCATCTTGCAAGCCTGCCCTGTCCTGCAGTGACTCCCGTGTCAGTTAAATAGGACACTACCTCAGTGCTCTCCTCATCCATGTCTTTGAAGGAACTAGAAAAGGAGCTGGAGTTACAGATCGGAATGAAGACGGAGATGGAGATCGCCATGAAGCTACTGGAGAAGGACACCCATGAGAAGCAGGACACGCTCGTTGCCCTCCGCCAGCAGCTGGAGGAAGTCAAAGCCATCAACTTACAGATGTTTCACAAAGTCCAGGTGAGAGCTACCCTCAGGTCTGCACCACCGCCCTCCAGTGCTGCGTCCCCTCCTGCAGAGGATGCAGCAAGCCTGGCCCCCAGCCCCCTGTTATTGCAGAGTTTGGGTTTTTTGCTTGAGACAGGGTCTCAGCTCTGGTTAGCCTGGAACTCACTACATAGACTAGGCTAACCACAAACTCAGAGCTCCGCCTGTCTCCATCTTCTGAATGCTAAGATTGAAGGTGTGCACTGCCATACCTGCTGCATAGATTTAGTTTTAAGTGTTTAGTTTTATTTATGTGTGTACATTTATGGCTTTGTGAATATATGCACACGTGTGTGCAAGTACCTGAGGAGGCCAGACACACCAGATTCCCAACAGCATATGTGAGCTTCCCAGTGTGGGTGCGAGGACTTCTTGTCAAACCATCTGTTTTAAGTTTTTATGTTTTTGTTTTGTTTTGTTTTCAAGTTTTGGCCCATATAGAGACATAATAGTGTGTGTTAGGGAAACTGCTCTAATAATCTACTAGAATGCCTTTGAAGCATGGGAGTGTATCTATAACACCGTAAGCCTTGCAGCAGGCTTGCTCTTGGTGGCCACTTGGAGACCCAAACAGAGGGGCCGCTGCTTTGCAGGGCACTAGTCCTGACCCTGAGCGGGAAGAGGAAAAGGAGCCATCTAGAGCCAACCAAACACTTCTTGTCTCAAAGTGAGAAGGAGGTTGTACACATTGCCTCCAGTCAGCTCCATGGGGAGGGGCTGATCATCGTAGCTGCAGGGCCCTGGGAACTCCATCTTTTCTGGGCTGCAGCCAGATAAAAGAGAATATTTGTTAGCAGGCACATAATTGTCTGTCTATAGTTAGCTTCAAGATTGCTGCTGGGAAGTTCCATTCAGACCTTGCATCCACCTCACAGGCCACAGCCTCTGGCTGATGGGCAGTACTTCTCCAGCAGTCCACGTGACCTATGAGCTGGAATGTCCGTCTCACATTGGCCCATCACAGCCTGTGACATTGGGGTAGAAAAGCCAAGAGTACCACTTGGAAAAGAAATACACACTGTCTGAGTAGGAGGTGCCATGACCATAGCCCCCAACAGTGGGCTTTGTTTCTGCCTTCTACAAGGACTTTTGTATCACCCAAGGGCCACCACCATCCTTGGCCACATTCTGAAGGAGTTTGGGGAATAAGTCGTTCTAGAAGATGAACAGCTTTGGTGGCCAGCCTCTTGCTGGCGTCTGGTTGCAGCCTGGCGTCGTTAGTAGGAACCATAGCCATAAGTCTTTTTCATAGCAGATTCTTAGCTGTTGGCAGTCTGTCACCTCTGTCACAGGCTCTGGTCTCTTTATTTCTCTCCCATGTATTTATCAGGGACCCAGGTTTAGTGAATTCACTTCTATCTCTTGCTCACCATTTTGCATGGCTGTGTTAGGGTCTGAGTCTGGGTGTGTGTCATGTCTCTCTGTTTTGTTAATGACGATCATCCAAAGTTCTAGATTTATATGGAGGAGATTTGGGTCTGATTTTCACTAATTGGGGCTACCTGCATGCTAGGCAAGTGCTCTACTTCTGATCCATACCTCCAGCCTACATGAGCTGATTGACAGGGCCTTTATGGCCCAGTGTTTAGTCTTTTGTTTTGTTTGGTTTTTGAGACAGGGTCTTACTATGTATACGTGGCTGTCCTGGAACTCACTATGTAGACCAGGCTTGCCTCTGCCTTCCAAGTGCTGGGATTACAGGTATGTGCCACCATGCCCAGCCTAGCGTTTAGTCTTGCAGTTGGCTCCTCCAGGCCCTTCCTCTGGATTCTTGCTATGTATCTCTTGCAAAGTAGCAGCTTTGGCACAGACTCTCATCTTCCAGAACCTTAGTCAAGCAGTAAGGACCACTGACAGCTGCTAGCATTCTGATCCTCCCCAGCCGCCTCTCCTGGGGAGGTGGCAGTATTGGCACCAACCCTCTCCCTAGTTTGGACGGCTGAGTTTACTGACTGCTTTGCACAGCTGTCGAGGACCACCGCCCTTCCAGCTTGTCACACCAGCTCTGACAGGGTTCAACCCTTCTGTGCAGCCTTTGCTTGGAGAGCAGCACTCCTGTCGACCATCTGTCTGTCCACATTTCCACCTCTCCACTGATCAAACAGTGCCAGTAGAGAAACAGGCTGGAGGTAACCTTGGGACTTCCGCTGGAGTGAGGACAGTGGGCAGTCTTGTGGCGTGCATTGCACCTGTGGCATCTGCACTAGCTCTGCAGGGTGCTAGCAAGACTTAAACTGAACTGCAGAATACCCAGGGGGCATCAAGGTTCAGACATGGGAGCCACCCACACACTGGTGTCAGAAGTGTTGGTAATAAAGCAGTCACCCTCGCCTTTATTATGCTCCACCTTCTCTGCATTTCCTCTGTAGTTCATTCACTTTCTCTTCGGTCATAGAATTTTTTTTAATTTAGGGTTTTATTGTTGTTTTGTTGGGATTTGTTTGTTTTTGAGACAGGGTCTCTCTTTGTAGCCCTAAATGTCCTGGAATGTAGTCAGGCTGGCTGCTTTTCTGCTTCCCAAGTGTTAGGGTTAAAGGTATGCACCACCACACCTGCTTTGATAGAATTTTTATTTTATTTTATTAAGAAAATTTTCTTACCAGGTGGTGGTGGCACATGCCTTTAATCCCAGCATTCAGGAGGCAGAGACAGGTGGATCTGTGAGTTTGAGGCCAGTCTGGGCTATAGAGCAAGATCCAGGACAGGCTCCAAAGCTACACAGAGCAACCCTGTCTTGAAAAACAAAAAAAAGAAAAAAAAATTTTTTCATTCATTTTACACACCAAAGATCTCCCTCTTCCCTCCTCCCGCCACTCCCCCCAGCCTCTCCCTCCCAGCCCACTTCCCCCCCACATCCAGTAGAGGCAAGTCCAAGCCCTTCCCCTGTGCCTCAAGGCTGCACGAGGTGTCCCATCCTAGGGTGTCCTCATGCACCAGGGATGAATTCTGATCCTACCTCCAGGGGGCCACCAAGCAGATCAAGCTACACAAGTGTCTCACCATGCACAGGAAATTAGCACAAGAGAGCTGAGGAATAGAGCACTGGCCTGGTATGTAAGAGGCCCTGGGTTCCCCACCACTGCCAAAAAAAAAAAAAAAAAAACACAAGAAAACTGGTGCATACCTGTGATCCACTTAATCCCACCCAGCATTCCTGAGAATGGGACAAGGGGATCACAGATGGGTCAAGGCCAGCTTAGGCCACATCGTAAGACCTTGTCTCAAACAGAGTGAGAGAGATGGAGAGAAGAGAGAAAGGGGGGCTGGAGAGATGGCTCAGAGGTTAAGAGCACTGACTGCTCTTCCAGAGGTCCTGAGTTCAATTCCCTGCAACCAGATGGTGACTCACAACCATCTGTAATGAGATCTGGTGCCCTCTTCTGGCATACAGATATACATGTAGGCAGAATACCATATTCATGATAAATAAATAAAATTTAAAAGGGGAGAGAGAGAGAGAGAAAAAGGGGACCAGAGGGTACACACAGCTCAGGGACAGAATACTTGTCTAACACATACACACACTCACACACACAGGGCACACACACACACACACACACACACACACACACAGCTCAGGGACAGAATGCTTGTCTAACACACATACACACACACACACACACACAGGGCACAAACAGCTCAGGGACAGAATTCTTGTCTAACACACACACACACACACACACACACACACACACACACACACACACAGGGCACAAACAGCTCAGGGACAGAATGCTTGTCTAACACACACACACACACACACACACACACACACACACGGCACAAACAGCTCAGGGACAGAATGCTTGTCTAACACACACACACACACACACACACACACACACACACACAGGGCACAAACAGCTCAGGGACAGAATGCTTGTCTAACATACACACACACACACACACACAGGGCACAAACAGCTCAGGGACAGAATGCTTGTCTAACACACACACACACACACACACACACACACACACACACACACACACGGAACCTGCTTATCTAACAATCTTCAGCACCAGCCAAAAAGAAAACAAACTGTCTGGTTTGTCCCTCAAATCTTGGCAAAAGTATTTCATCACCAGAGAAGCATATCTCCCCATTGTGGTGTCTCAGGATCAGATGCCTCTTAGAGCTAGGGCATGTCATGCTTCAGCTTCTTTTCTTCATGTGTAAGTTGTGGCACGGCTTCACCTCACTGCAGTGAGGATCATGGTGCTGGGGTCTGCCAGGTCTGAGCATTGCATTGTTTCCAGTTACTTTTTCTTTAAGTTGGACAGCATTTAGCATGTTTGTTCCTGAGTATAAGCTTCAGTCAGAAAGTGCAGTCTGTGTTCTTTAGGAACTCATCCCGACTTCCTTCTGTAGCAGCTTCTCAGTAACCTTTTATCATACGGTGTATCTGTGTAGCCTTTTATCTTACGGTGTATCTCTTGTGACTACAGAGTGCTCCCTCCTGCTTGCTGGGCCTGGATACCTGTCCTGATTAAAATTGGGACAGAGTGAGTCTCACAGACAGGGCTCTTCCTCTGACTGGCTCTTCTCTCTGAGCCTCCCTCTCAATAGGAAATCAAAGCTGACAATGCCTCCCTTGAGAACCCTTGAAGGGGCCCATGAACTGGCAAGTGTGCCCAGGCCAAGAGGATCCTCTGGAGGAGAGTCCACACTGACTGCAGCAAGCAGACCCCAGTACCTGCTGCTCTGCTCTTCTGCCAGAGCTGGAGCCTTGACCTGGTGTGTCTTCCAGGGCTCTAGGGAAGAACAGCAATTAATGACATACTCTTGAGAGTGTTGCCAAGTCCGTATGAACAGTGAGGCCTGTTTGTAGTTTATGGACCCCTCTCCTTGCTTCCATAGAATGCAGAGAACACTTTACAGCAGAAGAATGAGGCCATTGCATCCTTTGAAGGAAAGACCAATCAAGTGATGTCCAGCATGAAACAAATGGAAGAAAGGTAATCACTTCCCTTGTAGACAGGACATCTCTAGAAGGTTCTGGGCATGCTTGGACAGAAACAACCACAGAGTCTCACTGAGAAAGTACAGACAAATTGGGTTGACTGTCCTTCCTTGGCCCACCCTCTATCTAAGGAAAAGGCTGGGTGCACCAGCCAGCCTGGCCTAAGTGCTGGTCAGTCAGTCAGGCTTTTGGCCACTGCATCAGAATGTCCTCTCAGGCTTTGGAACTAGACAAAGACACTGTCACATTCAAATATCAGCTCAGCAGTAGATCAGAAGAGTTTCAGGGGCTAGAGAGATGGCTTGGCACTTAAGAGTACTTACTGTTATTGGAGAGGACTCGAGTTCAGTTTCCAGCACTCACAATGACCTCCAACTCCAGCTCCACGGGATCTGGTCTCTTTAGGCTCAGAGTATACACACTCACGCACATGCATACATGCACATGTGTGCACACACACACACACACACAAATAAAATTTTAAAAATGATAGCATCCCCAAATAGACAGTACACAAAAGTGGCTGCTTTTTGGGAGTTGGGATGCTACTCCATAGAGCAAAAGCAGTCTTTTTATTTGGGGGTGGGGGGGTGTCTAAGACAGGATTTCTCTATGTAGCCCTGGCAGTCCTGTAGACCTACCTAGCTTTGAACTCAGAGATTTACCTGCCTCTGCCTCTGAAGTGCTGGGATTAAAGGTGTGTGCCACCACTGCATAGCAAAGATGGTCTTTTCAGTAAACAGTGTTGAAGCACTTGGTCCTCTGTCTGCAAACCAGTGACTCTCAACCCACACCTCCAATGTGACAGAACAGCTGGCTCAAAAGACATCATACATTTCAGTGAAAAACTAAAGACTGTTTGGAAGGAAACAGAAAACTATAACTTTGGGGTAAAGAGATTTTTTTTTTTTTTTAATGAATGTGAGTGCTCCATCTGCATGTACAACTTTATGCTAAAAGAGGGCATCAGATTCCATTATAGATGGTTGTGAGCCACCATGTGGTTGCTGGGAATTGAACTCAGGACCTCTGGAAGAGCAGTCCATGGTCTTAACCACTGAACCATCTCTCCAACCCCAAGATTTCTTTTTGAGGTAGCATAAAAGTATGACTATATCTTAGTTAATGTTTCATGTACTGTGAAGAGACACCATGACTACAGTAATCTTATTTAAAAAAAAAAACATTTAGTTGGGGCTGGTTTACGGTTCAGAAGTTTAGTCCATTATCATCGTGGCAGGAAGCATGGTGGCACATAGGCAGACATGGTGCTGGAGAAGGAGCCGAGCGTTCTACATCTGGATCAGTGGGCTGCAGGGAGAGCGAGATAGACACTGGGCCTGGATTGAGCACTTGAAACCCCAAAGCCCACCCCCAATGACATGCTTCCTTCAACAAGGCCACGCCTCCTAATCCCTGTCAAACAGTGCCACTCCCTAATGACCAAACACTCAAATATATGAGCCTGTGGGGGCTATTTCTATTCAAACCGCCATGGCCTGTAAGAGAAAAACTTGGTGAATTAGACTGTATCAAAATTCTAAACTTACTGGGCAAGGTGTCACTGGCCTGTAATCCCAGCACTTGAGAGGCAGAGGCGGGAGGATCTGTGAATTCAAGGCCAAGCCAGGGCTACACAGAGAAACCCTGTCTCAAAAAGCCAAAAGACAAAAATAATAATAGCAATACAATAATACTTTAAGGGGCGGGAGAGATGGCTCAGAGGTTAAGAGCACTGACTGCTCTTCCAGAGGTTCTGAGTTCAATTCCCAGCAACCACATGGTGGCTCACAACCATCTGTAATAAGATCTGGTGCCCTCTTCTGTATACATAATAAATAAATAAATCTTTAAAAAAATACTTTAAACTTTCATCCTATGAAACATAGTTAAAAGAATTAAAAGAGTATTTAATTTAGAGAAAATTTGCAGATATCTAACAATGAACTTGTATTAGACTATATAAAGAACTCTCAAAAAGCAAGCCAAATAGTTCAACTAAAAACAGACGAACCTGTGGGGGATGGCTCTGCAGTTAACAGTGCTTGCCATGAGAGAGCTTGAGGACCTGAATTCAAATCCCCAGAGCCTGCATAGCCATGTGCAGTAGCACAGGCCTATAAAAATGGAGTGTCTATGGCAAGATGAGAGATAAAGGCAGCCAAGTCCATGGAAGCTCGTGGACCAGCAAACCCTGTGTACACAGTGGCAAATAAAAGTCTGTCTCAGGCAAGGGGGGAGGGGAGGACTGGCACCCCAGGTTGTCCCCTAACCTTCACATGTGTGTGGTGGCACATGCGCCACACACACACACCCCAAGGGGAAGAAAAAAGACAAAAAAAAAGTGTGGTGTGCACACCTGTATTCCCAGCCCTGAAAAGACTGAGGCAGGGGGACCACAGACTGAAGGCCAACCTGGGCCGTAGCTAGTTTCAGACTAGCAAGACCCAGCCTCAAAAAGAAAAAGAAAAGGTGGGCCAAGACTTGAGCATGCACTTTCGCAAGCAGGATATGTGGATGGCAGATAAGCACATGAAGAGATGGAGCAATTAGCGGGGCTGTGATGCCACACACCTTTAATCCCAGCACCTGGGAGGCAGAGGCAGGCAGATCTCTGAGTTTGAGGCCAGCCTGGTCTCAGTTTCAGAATAGCCAGAGATACGCAAAGAAATCCTGTTTCAAAAAATAAAAAATTTAAAAAAAGAAAGAAAGGAAAAGATGGAGCAGCATCCACCATGTAAATCCCTGTTCAGGTGACAAGCTGTTCATACACAAGGAGGTGTACACCTGTGTGTGGTGCATATTCGTGGAGTGTACACCTGTGTGTGGTACATATTTGTGGAGTGTACACCTGTGTGTGGTACATATTTGTGGAGGTGTACACCTGTGTGTGGTACATATTTGTGGAGTGTACACCTGTGTGTGGTACATATTTGTGGAGGTGTACACCTGTGTGTGGTACATATTTGTGGAGTGTACACCTGTGTGTGGTACATATTTGTGGAGGGGTACACCTGTGTGTGGTACATATTTGTGGAGGTGTACACCTGTGTGTGGTACATATTTGTGGAGTGTACACCTGTGTGTGGTACATATTTGTGGAGGTGTACACCTGTGTGTGGTACATATTTGTGGAGTGTACACCTGTGTGTGGTACATATTTGTGGAGTGTACACCTGTGTGTGGTACATATTTGTGGAGGGGTACACCTATGTGTGGTACATATTTGTGGAGGGGTACACCTGTGTGTGGTACATATTTGTGGAGTGTACACCTGTGTGTGGTACATATTTGTGGAGTGTACACCTATGTGTGGTACATATTTGTGGAGTGTACACCTGTGTGTGGTACATATTTGTGGAGTGTACACCTGTGTGTGGTACATATTTGTGGAGTGTACACCTGTGTGTGGTACATATTTGTGGAGGGGTACACCTGTGTGTGGTACATATTCGTGGAGTGTACACCTGTGTGTGGTACATATTTGTGGAGGTGTACACCTGTGTGTGGTACATATTTGTGGAGTGTACACCTGTGTGTGGTACATATTTGTGGAGTGTACACCTGTGTGTGGTACATATTTGTGGAGTGTACACCTGTGTGTGGTACATATTTGTGGAGTGTACACCTGTGTGTGGTACATATTTGTGGAGTGTACACCTATGTGTGGTACATATTTGTGGAGGGGTACACCTGTGTGTGGTACATATTTGTGGAGGTGTACACCTGTGTGTGGTACATATTTGTGGAGTGTATACCTGTGTGTGGTACATATTTGTGGAGGTGTACACCTGTGTGTGGTACATATTCGTGGAGTGTACACCTGTGTGTGGTACACACTACAGCTGTGGTAGGAAGATCATGAGTTTGAAACCAGTCTGAACTACGTAGCAAGTTCTGTAGCCTAAGCTACGGAGCAAGACCCTCTCAAAAAACCAAAAGAAAGGAAGAAAGGAGGGAGGGAGGGAGGGAGGGAGGGAGGGAGGGGGAGGAGACAAGCAGCTCAAGCCAAAAGTTTTTCAAAGAGGTGTGAGCCCTTCCTTACAAAGATGAAATGTGTGTGCTTGGCATTGCCTCCAGGTTACAGCAGGCGGAAAGGGCCAGACAGGGGGCGGAGGAACGGAGCCACAAAGTACAGCAGGAGCTCAGCGGAAGGGTCAGTGCCCTGCAGCTACAGCTGTCCCAGCTTCGTGACCAATGGTAAGGAGCCGGGCCACCTGTGAGAGGTCAGCTGGAGAGGACTAGGAAGTGGCTCCCTGTCTTTCTTCTTGTCCCCAAGAAGAGTAGGAGACAGGCAGTCTACCCCCTGAGTTCACCCCTGCAAGGCGGGTCAGCATGAGAGTGTGTGCCCTGCTTCATAAACGAGAACTGAGCAGGCAGACTCCCGGGGCCAACTGTGCCCCCAGCCTCCTCAGCTGGTGAAAGTTGAGTCAGATCCAGCCAAGCTCACCCATGACCTTGGTCACTCTATCCCCACCTCCTTGGGATCTTCCTGTCTACTGAATGTGGGCTGTAAAAAGGCAGGCAGATACTGAACTTTCTTGCTGCTCTGGTCCTTGTATAGTCCTCAGTGTTTTCCGTTCTTTGGTGTAAACAGCCAAGTGTGTACCTGACAGCTCCTAATCTTTTGGGGGTACGGGTGACCCTACAGGAGGATGCCTGGTTTCACTCCATGTAAGGGTTTTGATGTCCATGTGGCCATTCAGATGGTGCCCCCCTGTCTTGTATGATAGATGGTGGGTCTTCCATGGAAATCTCCCACTGAAACTAACTCTAGTTCACTCTTGGGCAAACAACAGCTCAGGTCTAGAGAAAGAACTGAAATCTGAAAAAGAACAGAGGCAAGCTCTCCAGAGAGAATTACAGCATGAGAAAGACACCTCCTGTCTGCTCCAGACAGAGCTGCAGCAAGTGGAAGGGCTGAAGAAGGTAAGATGGCTGCCTGTGGGCAAAGCACCGTCTTCTCCAGAACCCCTGCCAAGGCCTCTCTCCATTGCCTCTGTGTGGGAGCTGGCTCTGGAGCACTGTTCCCACCCCACAGGACATCTGTCCTAAGAGGAGATGGCAGAGGCGGGGGTAAGCCATGGAGTCAGCCACATGGGCCTGAGAGGGAGAACAAAAGGCAGAGAGGAGCTGGGAAGAGCAGATAGAGAAGCAGAGGCCTGGGGGAGAGCCAGGCCAGCCACCCATGTATCAGGGGTGCCCCTTCCAGGTGGTCTTAAAACTAGCCACTGTGGCGAGCTGGTGCTGGGCTCCTGTCTGAGGAAACTGTGAGGAACCAATCAGCATTTTCAGCAAAAGCCCGTGCACATGGCTTCTCCCCAGAGGTTGCCCGGCCATTCTTCCCAAAGCTCAAGTCATCCCAGGAGACAGGCAGAACCAGACCCTATAATCATCCCATGCTCCATTTCCTTCTGACATCACTTCAGTTCTCTGGGGTCCCCAGTGTCACTTTCAGAATGTCCTGGATCCTGTGAATAAGTGGGTGTTGACCTAGTGATGTTCTTGTAGAAGCAGATCTCTCAGGAAAGTCAGCTGACAGCAGTATGCTGGACTGATTTCCTGGATACCCCCATGAACCCTGAGCATCATGCTCCCAGACCACCTACTGACCCCAGGGGCAACAAAGCCAAATGTGCACTCCCTCAGCACAGCCTTGTGGACAAGGCAGCTGTCAGAGCAATGGGTGCCACTGTGCATCATGGGCCCAGGGGCTCTGCACTGCAATTGGAAAGAGCTTCAAGGGAAGGAACGGCCTCAAGAGCCAGGCCAGTCTCAGAGAGGGCAGGGGAGGAACTGGGCCTGAAAGGACCTAGAAAGTGCCTCTGTTACTGAACATGCCCACCTCAAAATCCTTCAGTCTGCATTTGAATTCTACACCCTATAGCAAGCTTTTCCGTTGGCTGCCAGCTCACAAATAATGCCACGGAAACTTATTATTAATTATGAAATCTTGGCCTTTATCTTAGGCTTGACCCAACTGGCTCTTATAAGTTAAGTTAACCCGTTTATATTAATCTCCGTTCTACCATGTGGCATTGCCCCTCTTCCATCCCACACCTCCTGTTTCCTCCCTGTGCCTGGCTGGCGACTCAGCCTGTCTTCTTCCCAGAGTCCTCCCTGCCCCCCACCCCCCACCCCCCCGGAAGTCCTGCCTAGCTATTGGCCATTCAGCTCTTTATTAAACCAATCAGAAGATGCCTTGGCAAAGACACATCTTCACAGTGTAAGCAAATATTCTGCAACAACATACCACACAGCAGGCTTGGTGATGCCATCAGCGAAGGGGCAGAGACACACAGTTCCTCACTGTCACTCACAGAAGCCTGGGAGGTTCCCATCATCCTGTTGTTTGAGACAGAGTCTTACTGTGTTGCTCTGGCTGGACAGAAACTTTATATAGAGAGCAGACCAACCTTGAACTCAGAGGTCCGCCTGCCTCTGCCTCCCAGATGCTGGGATTAAAGAGGTGTGTCACCATGCCCAACCCTTTCATCTTTTAGAGAGACCTTGACCCTGACAAATCTAGGGTTTGGTGAAGAAAAGAATTCCAGGACCAGCCAGTACAAAGCAGTTGGAGGTTTTTTGTTTTGTTTTGTTTTTCTGTTTTCTGAGACAGGGTTTCTCTGTATAGCTTTGCACCTTTCCTGGAACTCACTTTGTAGCCCAGGCAGGCCTCGAACTCACAGAGATCCGCCTGGCTCTGCCTCCCTAGTGCTGGTATTAGCAGTTGGAGTTTTATTAAAGGTCTTTTTAGAAATACTTTATTAAATATATTTATTGTATGTGTGTGTGTACATGAGTGTGCACGTGTGAATTTAGAAGTCAAATCAAGTTGTCAGACTTGGAAAGTATCTTAACCCACTGAGCCGTCTCCCCTGACCAGAGACCTTTTTTTTTCTTTTTCTCCCAAGGTATTTTAAAATAGACTTTAGGGCAGGGCAGTGGTGGCACATACCTTTAATCCCAGCACTTGGGAGGCAAAGGAGTTCAAGGAACCAGAACAGCCAGGACTACACTGGAAAACCTTAATTAATTAATTAGCCTTAATTAATTAATTAACTAGAATGAAGTAGACTTTAGAGCCCATGGGATGGCTAAGCAGATAAAGAAGCTTGCCTCTAAGCCTGACCACCTAGGTTCAGTCCCTGAAATGCTCAGGGTCAAAGGGGAGAACAGACTCCTGAAGGCTACCCTCTGACCTCCCCGTATGTGTGCCCATACCCCTGTAGCACGTGCAGACACACAAAGAAATAAATGTAAAAAAATAATTTAAAGACACTTTTGAAGGATAGTCGTGGAAGGGGAGTGACTTATGTTTTGTTTTGTACAAGATAGGGTCTCTGGTGGCCCAGGCAGATCTGGAACTCAGTGTGTAGTAGAGGAGCACATTGAGCTCCTAATGCTATCCCCACCTCCCAGGAGCTAAGATCACACAGTGCATGACTATATGCAGCCAGATAACTGTGCGTTTAAACCCAGCCTTTAGTAGACAAGCAAAGCTTCACTTGTCCGCTGAAATAACTGTTTTTGTTTTTTAAGACAGGGACTATATAGACAGGGTCTCACCATGTAGACCAGACTGGCCTAGATCTCACAGAGATCCACCTGCTTCTGTGCCCCAAATACTGGGATTAAAGGTGTGAGGTGTATACCACCAGGAACAGCAAGTGCAGGGTAACTGCCACCCTCCCCCCATTTGTTTTTTGGGTTTTTTGTTTTGGTTTGGTTTGTTTTTTGTTTTTTTTGTTGTTCTTCTTTTTTCTTGGTTTTTTGAGACAGGGTTTCTCTGTATCTTTGGAGCCTGTCCTGGACTAGCTCTGTAGACCAAGCTGGCCTCAAACTCACAGAGATCCACCTGCCTCTGCCTCCCGAGTGCTGGGATTACAGGCGTGCGCCGCCGCCACCACCACTGCCCAGCAAGGTTTTTGGTTTTTAGAGACAAGGTTTTTCTGTGTAACCCTGGCTGTCTTGGAACTCGCTCTGTTGACTAGACTGGCCTTGAACTCAGACATCTATCCACCTCTGCCTCCTGAGTACTGGGATTAAATGTGTTGGCCAACATGCCCAACCCAGGTAACTCTTCTTAACTGGCCTGAATGTATCTCATCCCTGTCCTGTATCCTTGGATCCATCTTAGAACTACTTGTTGTTGAGAGGGTCCCACTGTATCATCTGCCCATAGCTGGTATGAAGTTACCCACAAGAGAACCCTCTCTTGGATGATATTCACACAACAAAACCATTCTTTGCTTCTGCAAGACGTTCTGATCTCCTGACCACACTGGTTACTAAACATTTAAAAAAAGGAAAATGGGGGTTGGGTATTTAGCTCAGTGGTAGAGTGCTTGCCTAGCAAGCACAAGGCCCTGGGTTCGGTCCTCAGCTCTGGCAAAAAAAAAAAAAAAAAGGAAAATGTAGTTGTGTGTAACATGTGGCTTGTCTATTTCAGGAGCTACGGGAGCTCCAAGATGAGAAGGCAGAGTTACAGAAGGTCTGTGAGGAACAGGAGCAAGCCCTCCAGGAAATGGGACTGCACCTCAGCCAGTAAGAGCCACCCACATGCAAGGCTAGAGAACCAGCCAGGAAGCCTCCCAGCTGTTCCTAGGTGACCTCAGGAAGCCAGGCCATCGGAGGCAGCTGTGTGACTCCTGGTCCCTTGAGGATTCTTTTCTCCTGTGACCAGACACTGGTGGATCTGGCACCTGGCAGGGCTAGCAGAAGAAAAGTTCCTCTTGCTGCACCCATGACCAGAGCACTGGGAAGTTGTGACCATTAACAGCCAGGATGCATGTAGCCAGAAGAGGTTTGGAGATGGGAACCTAATGAGAGAAAGCTAGGAAAATTCAAGAAGTATGAGAATGTACATAACCTTTTGTTTTGTCTGGAAAGTTGGAAGGTCTCCTACTTTGTTTTTTAAATAATTTATTTTTAGTATTTTTAAGTGGGGAGGTGGTATTTTCACATAAGGGCTGATGCCCTCAGAGGCCCAAGGCATTGGGTTTCCTGGAGCTGGAGTTCCAGGCAATGGTGAGCCCCTGACATGGATGCTGGCAGCTGACCTCAGGCCCCCTAGAGAAGCAGTAAGTGCTCTTAACCTCTGCGCATGTCCAGCCCCAACCAACCCTGCTTTGTTGTGCGAGTGTAATACCAGAGATTGTTTTAAGACAATCTCACCATGTGTCTCAGGCTAGCCTTGACCTTGTCCTTCTGCAGCCTCCATACCAGGGTTAGAGTATGCACCACCATGGCTGCTGGAAGGTCTCCTGTTACAAAGAAAGGAGAATGAATCTTCTGGCCTTGGCCTCTTTCAGGTGCACACAAAGGCTGCTCATTCTCTGTTCTCTCCCAATATCTTTCTGGAGATACACAGGCCTACTGTTGGGCAATATACCACTCTGACCCCTAACCCTCTCGCATACCCCACACTGCCTTCTCCTGACCTGGCACTTGGCGTGTTCTGCCCTTTTCCACACCCCAGCCTACTCTCCCTGAGCAAACACAAGGCCAAGTGTCTGTCCCCATGGTCAACTCCTTGGGCAGCCCAGGAGCACTCTCCAGAAGCAGATGTGGAGCTGGCTGGAGGGGACTACTTGGGTTTATACCTGGGACTCTCTTCTTCCTGACCCCACACTGGATGGACACAAAGCAGAGTCAGACCCAATGGTCCTCAAAGATGTCAGTGATTTTCTGACTTTGGGCATGTCTCAGTGCTACCACCTGATCTAGCTTTGGAATCCTCAGTCACCGTGTCTCTCAGAGCCAAGCCGCGTGGTTGTAGCAGAGTTAGGTGTACATGCAACCCAGACAGGATCGCCCAAGTCGCCACATTCCCCCATCTTCCCTTCCTGTAAGCCCATGCTGGGACAGCTTCTGGTCCAGTAAGTCGGCTAAACTTTTTCTGTAGCTGGATAGGGAAGTGGCTGTCTGTTGATCATTAATGAAGGCCACAATGGTTTTCTGAATGTTCTGATGCTGTTTTCTAAGGAGCAAATGCTTTATTCTCAGCTATAGGAACATTTGCAGTTTCTGTATCTTGGGGACTTGTAGACACTTCCCAAGCTGTTTCCTAGAGGTCTGTGTGGACAGGCTACCATCTTGACCTGGTCTCCCAAGGTCCGTCCATGGGACAGCCTCTGGTCTAGCCAGTCTGCTGGCCTTTTTCTACAGCTGGACAAGAAAGGGACTACCTGCTAGTCATTAATGAAGGCCATAGTGGTTTTGAATGTTCTGATGCTGTTTTGTAAGCTCTGGTTTAATTCAGCTGTCTCTCAGAAACCACTTGACACCTAGAAATCTAAGACATTTAGACTAATCAGCTTTTAAGGCACCAGGTGTGATAGTATACACCTTTAATTCCAGCACTCAGGAGGCAGAGGCAGGCAGATCTCTGTGAGTTCAAGGCCAACTTGGTCTACATAGTGAGTTCTAATACAGGACTATAGTCAGACCATGTCCCCAAAAGGGGGCAGGAGCTGATGCTAGGCATGGTGGTGGACACTGTTATTCCCAGCATTCTCTATGAGTTTGAGGCTAGCCTGATCTACATATCAAGCTCCAGGCCACCCTGGAACCTGAGACCCTGTCTCCAAAGAGTTAGTAAAAACATAAAAATAAGCTGGGCGGTGGTGGTGCACGCCTTTAATCCCAGCACTTGGGAGGCAGAGGCCAGCCTGGGCTACCAAGTGAGTTCCAGGAAAAAAAGGCGCAAAGCTACACAGAGAAACCCTGTCTCGAAAAACCAAAAAAATAAAAAATCATAAAAATAAGAAGGGGCTCTAGCCCTGGTGCTGTTGTCACGGCGTCCCTGCATCACCTTGCAGGGCACCTCTGAGCCTGGAGTGGGGGTGGACCTAAAAGGCCTTTGCCAGTCGTGGGTAGCACATACCAGTAGGAAATACTAAATAGGTGGAGGCAGGAGCATCACCAAGTTGAGACCAGCTTGAACTACTCCTGGGACTGGGAAGATGCCTCATTGGATAAAGTGCTTACTTGCCATACAAGCATGGGTACTGGAGCTTGGATCCCCGGCAGCTACATAAAAAAAGCCATCCAGTGTGGTAATCTACCTGTGATCCCAGCACTCAGTAGACAGAAGATTCCCCAGGGTGAGGTGGCTGGTTCTACTAGCCAAGTCTGGGAGCCCCGGCTAAGGAAGGTAGAAGAGTGATCAAGGAAGACACCAACATCTTTCTCTGGCCTCTACACATGTATTTGTACCCATATGGCATATGTGAACAAGCATGTGCACATACATACACACCACACATACGCACACAAAAAAAGTCCAAAGGTTGCCCCAGATCGCCAGCATGTAGAGTTTCATTTTGTTTTGGTTTTGTTTTGTTTTGGTTTTGAGACAGGGTTTCTCTGTATAGCCCTGGCTGTCCTGGAACTCACTCTGTAGACCAGGCTGGCCTTGAACTCACAGAGATCCACCTGCCTCTGCCTCCCAAGTGCTGAGATTAAAGGCATAGTGTTTCATTTTTGCAGATGCAGTTCTACCAACCTAAACCTTGTTCAAACCTATCTTTTATGTGAAGGAATTGTTCATCCATTAAAGGATGGAGAGTTAGTAGAGCCTCCCACCCTGCCCCTTCTGGACTGTGCAATGGGCTGAACAACCTCTAAGAAGTCTGGGAGATTGAGGTCTCTGAGAGTGGCAGTTAGGCCAGGACTCCCTGCCTTACACAAGTACATTAAATGCAGGGACAGCTACCCAGAGAAGCCAGAGCTAGACATCCAGAGCTCATTTACCAGCCTTCTTGTTTGTTTGTTTATTGAGACAGGGTTTCTCTGTGTAGCCCTGGCTGGCCTGGAACTCACTCTGTAGCCCAGGCTGGCCTGGAATCACAGAGATCCACCTGCCTCTGCCTCTGGAGTGCTGGGATTACAGGTGTGCGGCACCACCGCCAGCTCATTTGACACTCATTAGGGCCGCCACTTCAGTCCTTTTGGCCCCTCGTGGGCTTGCAAGTCTGCTCTTAAGCCACATGGTCCCAGGGTTAGCAGACACATGAGCTAGGGGCGTGAATCTCCAACCTCAGGCCACACAAAAATGGGAAGCATTTGAAAAGAACCCATGTTTTACCCAGCAGTGGTGGCGCACTGCTGTAACCCCAGCACTTGGGAGGCAGGTGGATCTCTGAGATCCCAGGCCAGCCTGGTCTCCAGAGCGAGTTCCGGGACAGCCAGGGCTACACAGAGAAACCCTGTCTTGCCCTCTTCCTACTCCAGTGTCCCCCACACGGCCGTAGTCACTACATTAGCTATGCCACAATCTTTCCTACTAAAAAAATTCTTCTGTTTTTACAGGTCCAAACTAAAGATGGAAGACATAAAGGAAGTAAATAAGGCACTGAAGGTATTAAAGCCACTTATGTTAGCAAAGATCCCTTACAGCTGATCGTAGTGGAGCACACCTGTATCCTAGTACTCCAGAGGCAAAAGCCCTCGGTCTCTGAATTCAAGGCCAACCTGCCCAGTCCACATAGCGAGCTCCAGGCCAGCCAGGGTTACATGGCGAAACTGTCGAAAAATAAAACAAAGGCTGTTACTGTTTCCCCCACAGTGGTGACAACATAGTACCATAGGCATGTCTGAGATGGCCGCAGGTGGACAGGCATGAGCTGGAGGCTAACTCTTCTGGTGGCGATTTCCCTAAGCCCAAGCTCTTGGTAGGCACTGTGCCCAGTGGCTGTCTCTGACCTGCTGTGTGCTTGAGAAGTTAGCAGACAGTGAGGCTCTGTTCTGCACACACACAAGGGGCTAGGAAGAGAGGCCTGCCTCGCCCGCCCGGTTGCCACAGCAGAGCAGAAAGAAGCTGAAAGGCAGATAGAGGCTCCTTCACGGTGGGAGGCCAAGCTTTGCAGCCACCTCCAGCCCAGCAGGTGCATGGATCCCCCCAGCTGCTCCTGCTCTTTAAATGAAGGTCCTTGATTATAATTGTTGGGAGCTGCAGGCCTGTGTCTTGCCATGTGGTATTTGTGTGACAGTTGCAGCAGACAGCTCCAGAGGGCCCCAGCAGCCTGCTTCTCTGGCACAGTGAAGGATGTGGCAAGGGGCCCTTGACCCCTTCGATTGCATACAGAATCCTAAGGAATGATACATCTCAGATCAGTTTTCCCTGGTAAAAACTTGTAAAACACCCTCTTCCAGAGCCTCCTTTTCTCTTGTGTAATGTAGCAAGCTATTTCCCAGAGCCACTGAGGATGTAGGGCCGGGTGTGCAGAAGAGCTTCACTGAACCTGAAGGCATTCTTCCCCTGCACGTTGTCTCTCTGTAGAGGTCCATGCCACCTGTTTGAGCCTAGCTTGGATCTGGTTAGCCTTCCCTCCTGCCAGGTTAGCTAGTCATGGGATCATGTCTCAGGCTGGGCCTGGGGTTGCAGACACCAGTGTGACTGTAGTGATCTCGGGAACAGAGGACTTCTTAAAAGAGTAGGGGAGTGAATCAGCCGCGACCTCGGCCAGGATGCTGAGAGCAGGCACTTTGTAAGGACATGTGAATACCACCTGCAGCCAGTATGAAGGAAAGGCTCCATTATTCCTCTGAGGCTACATCTGGTCAAACAGCAAGGCGTCCCAAGAAAATAGGGACAGTCACAAGACAGTAGATGCAGCCACCAGGAGCTGATATGAGGTGAAGTTCTCAGGTCTGTTTTCTTCCTCAGGGTCACACATGGTTGAAAGATGATGAAGCAACCCACTGTAAGCAGTGTGAGAAGGAGTTCTCCATTTCCCGGAGAAAGGTATGTAGTGGCCACTCCTGCCCTAGATTCTCCTCTCTGCTTCCGAAAAGCCTGTCTTTGCACCGCAGCTATGCCTGTTGGTCAGCTGGAGGCCCTTGCTCCATGTCCTTTAATGACTGACATTCTGGAGCAGAGTGGCTTCTCTGTGGAGTCCTGTGTGCAGCAGGACCAGTTAGCTGACTGACTTCGGCAAACCACCCATAGGAAGCTGTAAGGTGTCGGGTCAAAAGAACCTCACTGGGTGAACTGGGCCTGTGTCTACCCTTGTAGCCTACCGCAAAGGCTCTAGGAACAGAAAGTCCTGGGTGCCTTTTCGGTCCGTGGTAGCGGGACCTTGAACTGCCCCATCAAAGACCAATTGGACAGAGAATGGGCTTGGAGAAATACATAATCCTGAGCACTTAAGGGATCACTACACAGGGAAGGTTTACCCCACCAGCCTGTCCACAGCTGAGGACATCCACCACCTCTCCTCTGCTCCCATCCGTAGCTTTCATCTGTGGGAAAGAGAAAGCCAAAGTGCCAAACTAAGTTAAATTCAGAATAGGAAATGTCCTCCCACTTGTCAAGACTTGCTGAAGGCTGAGGCAGCAGAGTCTGGCCATCCCGTGAACATTCTTGTGCAGTGTAGCCTAATTGTCTGTGGAGCCAGGAGCAGAGGCTATCCAGGCTGAGCTTGGCTTCCATCACATGCCCAAAGAACCCGACACAGCCAGGTGTGGCGATGCATGTCTTTAATCCCCACTTTCAGGAAGCAGAGACAGAAGCAAGTTTCATGCCAGCCAGGGGACAGACACATAGTGAGACCCTTTCTCCCCACCAAAAAAAAAAAAAAAAAAAAAAAAAAAAACCTAACTCCAATAAGTACCAGATTCTCGGCCTGTTTATAAACCACCACTGTCTGCCTCCAGTCAGGAGAGGCTATCTGAGAGCACGTTCAGTCTAAGACATGGCCGTTACAGAAGCCAGGCTTTACAAAGCAGAGTAGGTGGAGGGTTGCATCTCCCCAATTGTCTTGATGGCCTTTTCCTGTCTTCCAGCACCACTGCCGAAACTGTGGCCACATTTTCTGCAACACCTGCTCCAGCAACGAGCTGGCCCTGCCCTCCTACCCTAAGCCAGTGCGTGTGTGTGACACTTGTCACACCCTGCTACTGCAGCGCTGCTCCTCCACGGCCTCCTGAGGCCATCGGCCCCACCAGTAGGGACCTTAACCTGTTGACCTCCATCCTCAGAGTGGAGGAAAGCCTCAGGTACAGTGCCAAACTCTGCGTCTCCAGAGACCTGCCAGGGCCTAAGAGACTCAAAGGAAAGAATGAAATCCTCACCAGACTGTCAGCCTGATGACAGCGCCAAGTGGCAGCTGAGCCTTTCCCACGGTTTGTATGGGGCCAGCTCCTCTGGTCTGACAGTCTGTGTCCTCGGTTAGCTCCTGGCTCTGGCACAGGTGTAACTTCATGACTTTGCTGCTGTCACTTACACTTTTCAAAGGATTAACCTGTTTGTAGCTGTTGCACTGATACAGAATCCTTTCTCTTTCCTACCCACATCCCATAGAAACCTTGGTTTCTGCAGTGCTTTGAACCAATGGCTCTGTCAGCGTGCCTTGTCTGCTTCAGCACCCAGCATTTGCCGGCATGCCCCTGTCAACACCTACCATTAGCCCTGCAATAAAATCCTTTATTTTTCACTCTTGTACAAAGTGCTGCCTCTGGCTGGCCTGTGGAGGAGGGCCTGCTGTGTTTGAGCTCTTCAGCTATTGTTGCTTGGACTCAGGCTGCTCCACCCAGGTGGACCAAGGCCAGGGTAAAGGACGCAGAGTTTGAACCTCAAGCCTGTCACCAAAGTCCAAGTGCGTATTTCCAGATGCCTGACTTGTAGTGGAGTTACATGCTCATGTAGGAGTGAGCCAAGAATGGCCACTGTACACCTCACTTAGCATGCCTTAAGCGTGCTTAGCAATAGGCAGACTCGACTAACACTGCTCCTTTTTGTTTTGAGACAAGTCTCAAATTCAAATGCAGCCAGGGCTGGCCTTGAACTGATTGATCCCTTTGACTCCATCTCCCAAGTACTGCAATTACAAGCATGTGCCACCATATCCAGCAAAACATACAAAGCCTATTTTATAGGTGTTGGATTATCTCAATAATTTCCTGAAAACGGGCTGTGCAAGTACTTCTACACCATGGCAAAGCTGAGCCACACATCAGAACCATCTAACTACATGGGACTTGAAATCCTAGCACAGATGTCTGTGGCCATACAGACTGGTGCCATCTTCTCAGGGGTCCCACCCAAGTGCAAGTTCACATACGCATCCCACTTGGGCAGGCATGGGACAGAGGCAGACAAGTACCAGAATGCAAGGCTAGATGGCAGCTTACTAGAACGAGTTCGGACTAGGCTTGCAGCAGACACCTTTACTTAATGAGCCGTCTTGCTGGCCTGAGACTCCAAAGGCTGAACTACATGTGTGACGTCTGTCAGACGAGGCAGCCAGTCCGCCTGTCTTCCAGCCCTTCTAGACCTAACACCTTGTTCACAGTTGACACCTTACTTCTCACCATTCCCTGACCTGGTTTACTGTCCAGACTCTGCCCCAAACCAACCCAGGCCTGTCTCACCTCCCCCACTTCGTCACTATTGATTCTGGTGCTTTACTTTCTGCAAGGTTCCCCTGTTCTGCAAACAAGAGGATGTTGTTTCTCATCTGCCTTTCCCCAACCACCATTTACCGAAGTCCAGCCTCAAGGACTGTGCAGCCAGGATTTAAAACCAGGCCTGAGCAGCTCCACCTTGTTCTAAACTGCAGGCAGTGAAAAGGGCCGAAGGAGTCTACCCCTTCCCTGAGTCCCTTTTACTAACCTCAAACAGGACCCCATTTTCCCACTAAGTTCACATACCACTGTACTGCCCCCAAACTGTTCTAGTTAAGTCTGTACCTTTTTGCTATACCCAACTTAGGCGCCAGCTTTCTGGTGACATTAGTCAAGTCACCTCAGTTCTTAGTGTCATATCTTTCATCTGAACACAAGAGGAAGCAAGGTAACACCTGTTTTCATGCTGCTGCTCAGTAAAAGCACACAAGTCCCACCATCTGGCATACACATGTTCAGGTTTTTCTCCATCATCCCTTTTGCCCTCCCAACTTCAACTCTACCCACCAAGTAGCACAATATTCAGTAAATTATTCATAATGGTTCCAGGTCCCAAGTCACCAGTATTTAGCTGCCAATTCTAGGTAAAGCTTCAGTCCCTGGTTTGATACGTAACCTTCCAGCTTGAACAGAGGAACATATGCTCTACAGGAGTGCTATTCAAGCATAAATGTAGACAGATTGTAGCAGACTAGACAGATTTTATAACATTAGTGTGCAAAAGGCCACAGGGATCTGCCTACCTCTGCTCTGCCTTCCTAGTGTTTGGACTAACAGACATGTACCACAATGCCACTGAACTTTAAAGTTCATTTTTCTTGTCTGAGTATCCCATCTTGCAAATGGGGTCAGAGGACACTTACAGGAAATGGTTCTTTTACTAGTCATGGCTACACCATAAGATCCTGTCTCCAAGTTGTTGGGGTCCCCCTCCCAAGGTAGGGTGGTGATGGTGGGTCTTTAATCCCAACACTAGGGAGGCAGAGCAGGATTTGAGTTTGAGGCCAGTATAGTCTATAGAGCTAGTTCCATGATAGCCAGGGATACAGAAACTTTTTTTTCAGTGTTTGGTCTCTGGTCTCTTGTCCATTATCAGCCCTGATTGTCCTGGAACTTGCTCTATAGACCAGGCTGGTCTCAAACTCACTATCCACCTGCCTCTGCCTCCCAAGCACTGTTTGTTAAAGGCATGTGCCACAACTGCCAAGGTTATTAATGGCACTTTATTTCCAAGTGGATGTGGCATCTGAGAGCTAAGGGTAGCTCTGAGGTAGAACCTTCAGCCGGGTGTAAGGTCCTGAGTGGGGAGGGATGCAACACACAATAGATGGCAGCACACACGTAACCAGCACTCAGGAGACTAGAGACCAAGAAAAATTCCAACCTGTAAGAAAACATTTATGGATAGCCTGGAGAACATCACAGTGCCTTTTGAATAACCAGTTACCCCTTTGCTCAGGCACTTGTTCCAGCCATGCCTGAAAGCTTTTTTTTTTTTCTTTCTTTCTTTGAGACAGGGTTTCTGTGTAGCTTTGGTGCCTGTCCTGGATCTCTCTATAGTAGACCAGACTGGCCTTGAACTCAGATCCGCCTGGCTCTCTCTGCCTCCCAAGTGCTGGGATTAAAGGCGTGTGTCATTACCACCTGACTGAAAGCCTTCAGCCTATTAAGACATACAATGAGCACTGGTCCTTGTGAGCCTTGTACTCAGTGGAATTAAGTTGTAGGCTATTCAGACAAGATCCAGTGCAACCAGGCTCAAACTAAGAGGTAACAGCCAGGTTTACTTGCAGTTTGCTTGCACTGGAAGGAATTCTGAAGACATCTAAACAGCAGCCTCAGCCACCCAGCCTTTTTGTCATAGTCAGAGACATGGACCTATACCCCAGGCAGGAATAAAACACCAACAACAACAAAAAAAAATCCACTGAAGCACAGACAAGACAAAGTGTAGCTTTTAAAAGGAAGATTTATTTGACAAGGTTCACTTAGCGCAATACACCTAAAAGGAAATCACAATACAATGAAAGACTTAAATCAAGGCCTCAGAATTTCATACAAAAACACCAAGACCAAAAATCCTAAAGTAATGATATTGCGTCTCAAAATTACTCCATTAACTTAAAAAAAGGAGAAAAAAAAAAAAAAAAAAAACAACAACACTCACGTGCCTTACAGGTATACCAAATGAAATTAGAACAAACATGCCAAATGTTTCACTTTAATTGTAGACGCAGCTCCTATATTGAGTTTTACAAAAAAGCATGTCTTTTCAACATGCACCAACAGTGTTCAATGTAATGTATGTATAAGAGCAACATTTAACATAATTCAACTGCTTTAACCTAAATACGCTTACTGCTTACATACATCCTACAGTAACTAGAGAAAAGCTGGGAATTGTTTAACAGTTACAGTTCACTCAACTTCACTGTATCATCCTAGGTGACTATTTAACATTGAACTGTAGTCCTTTGAGTGATGCCAATGGTTCACTTAAGAGTAGGCATCAATCATAAGGCTAAATTGCAAAACTGTTAAACTGAAGTTTAAAAAAAAAAAAAAAAATGACCAAGAGTCAGTGATCAAAATCAATTACATTCCCCATCCACCACTCATACTGGACATGCTAGACATCCCTCCCATTCCATTCACGCCCATAGATGCACGGCTTCCGCTACTGTAGTAGCTGCTGTTCACTGCTCCTTGCTGTTCACCTGCAAAGAGATCCATTTGACAAGTTAGGAATGGTGTCAATCAATTAAATAAAACAACATTCCAAGAAAAAGTTTAAAAGGTATACGAGTGCAAACGGCTGCTGTCCAATTGGTGAGAAGCAGGTTTTAGGAAAAGGGAATCTCGACTCCAAACAAATCTCAGTTAAACCCTTTTCTCTGCAGTACCAACTTGCCAGACTCTTGTGCTACCATTTTAACTGGATTCTTCAGGATCAACGTGGAAATTTTAAGTTTAAAGGAAAACTAGTGTTTTTCAAAAATTGCAAAATTACTTCCAGTTTTAAAGCTAAACAAAAAGCATTTTAAAAAATTTACCATAAACATGTACCATGTGTCCATCGAATGGTGTGTATGAATAGGGAGTACAGGGGAAGTCTTTTGCTTTGCCTATTCATGGTGGGCAAGAAGTGAGAGGACAAAAGTTGGACTAAAGGCAACTCACTGTGCCCAAAATGGCAGCCTCCATGGAATCAAGTCAGAGTCACTGACCACTATATAAAGTGTTATCACAACATTATCAGTATTTGCTATTGGGAATTTAAATTATATTTTTTGAGAAAATATTTACCTATGCAATGTTTGATTGAAAATCACTGGAGTTTTCCTGTAAAACTTGGTCTGCAAAAGGATTTTGTAGGGTAAGACTATAATACCAAAATCACCATTCTTTAGACCAATTGAAAAAAAATAAAACCATCCCTAGGTTAACTGACTAATAAAATACTGTCTGTCCTGAACCCAACCACCACTCTAATATTTTAAAATTACCCATCAAAAATTTAATGCTACAACAGAAAAGCAGACTGTTTTAATAAATGAACATAGATGTTTTCTGGCTTGACAGTGTTCCAAAATTGCAATGACTAGAACACATACATTCCCCTCCTCCCATAACTTTCTACAAATTATGCTATTAAGAAATATAATAAACATCCATTTAATTAATAACCCACTCTTTAAAAAATGAGCCTGTAATATAAATATCCCCCCAACTAAAGAGACCAACCTAAAACTTATTCTAGGTATACAAAAAAACCCAACTTACCATATCCACTCATGCTGCTCTGGCCGCCGTAGCCACCTCCATAACCACCACTCAGCTGCTGGCTGGCTGGGCCACCGTAACTGGACTGGTTTGCTGTTAAGTTAAGAGAACATTAGAGCTTTGCTCTTTATCCAGTGTGGTACCTGGTGGTACCGGGCTTGTAATTCTATGTCTACAATTTTCCAGTCTTATATTACTGTCTCCTGCCTACTATCTATGACAAGACAGATTGTCTATGACCAGATTAACTTTTATACTCATCATCTGAGCTAGTAATTGTTTATAAATTAAAGGGTTAAAGACTAAATACACATGATTCACTAAATAGAGGCATTTTTTGTAACTTTAGGGGGTTCCCCCCCCAGCTTGATATTTATTTAGATATGTCACTATATAGGTATCAGTTAACACCTAGTTAATCATGCCCAACTAATTATGTTCCCAAAATAAAATTTTTATTCCTGTATTTTTGCTAAATATTTTAGACTTACAATTTATAGACATTGTAACACATTTAATTCAATAGTCCCCTCCCCCAAAAGTACTTATATTTACTTTGAGTAATCTACCCTAAGCAGCTTTGTTATTTACAAGATTTTAGTAATACAGTAATTACAAAATTTGCTCAAATTAAGAACCTTTGCCTAAATCTGTTTGCTAACTTAAGATTATTATAACTTAAAATTATTATGCTAACAAACTCTTATGCTAATTAATTAATTATATACTAACTTAGCTTATTATTTACTTATACAGATATAAATGTTTTGGTTTTTAAAAAAACTAACGATATTTACACAAGCCCATGCCTCCCATCATTTGGCTACCATAAGCACCACCGCTTGCTCCTGCTGTAGAATTCAAGAAGAGTTCTACATATCTGTGTTCTGAAATGAGAGAAAAGGCATACAAGGTTAGCTTAAAAAAAAGACACTAAAGTGATATTTACACAAACCCATGCCTCCTAGCATTTGGCTACCGTAAGCACCACCGCTTGCTCCTGCTGTAGAATTCAAGAAGAGTTCTACATATCTGTGTTCTGAAATGAGAAAAAAAAAGTTTGAAAATGTTTGTTGGTAAAAAACAAGCAATTTTGAAGTAATTTGTGAATCACAAATGTTTTGACAAAAAGAAAAAATTCCCATGTTAGTTAAGAACTCTAGCTTTCTTTCTTTCTTTTTTAAATATTTATTTATTATGTATACAGTGTTCTGCCTGTGTGCCAGGTCTCATTACAGATGGTTGTGAGCCACTATGGGAATTGAACTCAGGACCTCTGGAAGAGCAGCCAGTGCTCTTAATCGCTGAGCCATCATCTATCTCTCCAGCCCAAGAACTCTAGCTTTCAAAACACTCATCTAAACTACCAATTAAGGACAAACTTATGTCCAATCACAAATTCCCAATAGTTTTAAAAACCTAAGCTTTTTCTAATACATCTAAGCTACCCCACCAATCAAATCTCTCCTATAAATTCTTATTATATCTTCTACTCTAAATGCTAGTCACTTAACTGCCTGAGGTTACAAGTACTTTAATTACACTTACGCATATTTGCTTTATCTTTTGACATAGCTGCAACAGCATCTTCATGGGTCGCAAACTCGACATCTGCTTCACCAGTTACTCTGCCATCAGGTCCAATTTCAATATGTACTCTCACAGGATTGAGTGGTGAAAAAAACTAAAATACAAGGGATTTCAAAAAGATTAATTTTTAAATCTAAATTTTATTATGATCACCCCACATTTGTACTGCTGTACTGAATTACCTGAGGTGAATTTATCTGAACACTTACATTATAAATGTCATTCTCAGTAGCTCTGTATGGCAATCCCCGCATGTGTACACAGTGTCCCGTTGTACTCTGGAAAGTAGAGCCACCATCCCCATATCTGTGGTCAGACATTCCTGAAAAACAATAATTGAGGTCTAGATGGACAAGTGTGTAAGTACCCTTTAACTGAGAAATTCAATTCTTACCTTACCTCTTCCAAATCTATCCGAACCAAATCCATAGCCATCATTATAGCCATTATAATCATCATAGCCTCCATAGCCTGAAAGATAAGAAGTATAATTAGTTACAAAAGAAAAACCCACCTAGACAAAAGAAACTGGTTCAAGCTTGCATATAATGGCACATACACACCTCCACCATAAGCACCACGCCTCATCCTCTCAAAACCAGCTCCTCTGCCAATGCTGTTATACCCTCTGCCAGCCCCAGGTCTGTCATAGGGACCTGGCCGCTGCATGGCCATAAGTTTTCGTGGTGGATCATAATGAGTTCTAACTTCAGCTCGACTGCTCTTAAATATTTCAATATACCTAAAGCATTGTCCAAAAGGAAGGGGGATGGGGAGGGGAGAGAAAACATTAGTTCATGTCATACAGTTACTTAATAGTTATACAAGAAAAACAATTTAGTCATAGCCATGAAACTGACTAATATTTAAAGCCAGATTTCTTACATTTGCATAGGCAATGACCAGAAATTCACTCAAGACTATTCATACTTTATAGAAAAAAAAAGAAAAAAAAAAAAAACTCCTCTGAGGCAGAGCCCAACCTTAGAGGCAGAGAGGAGTATAACAAATAATGGTTTAGGAGGGAAGAATTCCACTCAACTTTCAATATTTCAACTCTTTGGCAGCATGTATAGCAAGTGGGCTAAAAAGCCAGCCTCCACCAACAGTCTAGCCCACACTACACACTTCTTTTCGCCAATACCCAGCCTATGCTTTTAGTAGGAATCAGCATAGGTAAAAAGCGCATGCTTCAATGAAAAATAGTCACAAGCAAAGAGAATAAAACCTTTTGTGACAATTTCTTGAAAGCTATGCTTATTAATAATATGCAGAATATTTATACAGCAAGAAAGTTTGTTGCATTTCAACTTTAAAAACAAGATCAGAAAGTATCACATTTTCTTATGGTAATATTAATTTCCTATGTGGGTGTTATTACAGCTAAAGACAGGTTTGCATTAATTTTTTTAAAGCCATAGTCTCTCGACTCTATTGATTGGGGTCAATAATCTAAAGAGTCCTACAAAATTGTAAAGATGGCCCAAATAAACTAGGGATAATTTTAAAAACTACAATTTAGTTTGAATGAAATACACGAACTATAAAGAATTTATAATTTATAGCAGGTTATCAATTGACTGGGAATAGGAAATGGGTTATTTCCTCCTCCTAAGCAGAGAGAATATGGATTTAATTGTTTACCATAAGAAAAGTGACATATCCAACCAACCATCCATCCCCACCTGTGCCCTATTCTTTCCTTGTGTTTCTTTAGAGCCTTTTCAGCTATTTCCTGTGAAGCAAACTGCACGAAGGCCTCCCCCGTACTCCTCCCCTGGAAGTCCACCGGCAATGTTATCCCATTTGGCACGATTTCCAACCCTTCAACCCAAGGACAAATAACCCCAGTAGGGGGGCAATATTAACATCACAAGCCCAGAAATGATTCTTCTTATAGCTTTAAATAAACCAGAATTTAACTTTAGGTGAATGGTATGCTTTCAACAAGTACTCTTAAAATATGCATTGCAATAATAAGAAGTTCCACTATTAACAAATAATAACTCAATTCTTAACACACCCAAGGCACAATATATACATTAAAAAAAAAAAACTTGAATCTCCAGAGGGTGAATTAAGAATTCAACAATTAAAAACATTTTAATCTATGCAACTTAATAAAATTATACAGAATTTTATAAAATTTTAAGCATTAAAATAACAGTTTAAGTAAAACAAGACACCTTTTAACCTCATTATATACTTCAATTCTTTAAGTTATTGGAACTTCAAGCTTAAAATTACACATTTAAACATTTATGTAAAAAAATTGAAAACATTAAAGAATCATAATTAACAAACATACAAACTAAACTTTCAACAATAACTATCTACACAGCAATCATGCACTCTTATATGCTCTAATAGTAGTATGATTCACTTCTGGAAATTCCGTCTATGAAAAATCCTTCCCGTGGATACATTCCCAAGCTTACAAAAAGGCCTTAAAGCACTTTCCTAGAAGATATGAAATTATGTTCATATTTAACGTTGACAGATAGCATTCAATTCTCACCAGTTTAGATAAAAAACAAAACAGACTTGATTTCAAACAAAATATTACGAATTGATACATATCTAAGTCAAAGTTCTAATACATATGCTAAATAAAAACCATGAAAGGATTTAGTTCCATTTATGACATCAAGAGTATTAATAAAGATTAATAAAGATTTAACATTCTCCTAAACATGCAATCCTATCAGCTTGTCAACACAAAAACATTCAAATACTTTAGGCCCAGAAAAACTTTAAAATACTTTCTATACTGTTTCTTAGAGACTATATGCATTCAACCTACACTTGCTACATTTGACTTCTAACAGGCTAGCTAAGTCAAATTCCTTTCATAAAAATTTACATACAGAGAATTAGACTAATTGATTTATTCCTGGTCACTTGACTCAAAATAAGTTATCTTACAACAAATACAATGAAGTATAACAATCTAAACTCACACTAATCTAATGTTAAAAGAGCTTACCTTTAACTTGAAGTACTTTGCTAAACAGCAATATGAGGAAGTAGTTAAGATGGTTGAGTAGAATCCTCAAAGGTCTACTCTGAACTACAATACTAAATATAGGCAAAGTTAACACTTTGGAAGCACTTCTAATTTCCACCTTTAAGATGGGCTCAAGTTACTTGAAGGTCTCCAGGAAGAAAATGTGAATTCAACAACATATATTTAACAGCCTACTTAAGTACCTAGACTACTCAACTTTTAAGTCTAATTCTAAATCATGTCGCCAAAAGCTGCCATACCTCACTGCTCAGCAACAAACAGGACTACATACCTGAGAAAAACTGAACAATTTCTTCCTTGCTACATCCAAAAGGGAGTCCTCTAAGCCGTACAAAGCCATCATTGGCCGTGTCAGGACTATTTGGACCAGTATGCTTCAACACCCAATCCATTTCAACGTTGTTTGACTTGAATACTGAAAGAGGTGCTTAGAATTAGTCAATTAAGTTAGAGAACAAAGTTCAGATTTCCTGGGTTTTTAGATAACTAGGAAGAGGTGCCATAAACTCCCTTAGATGACCATTTTTCCATGCGGTCAAATACCTAAAATTCAGAAGGGGTAAGACCTCTATGTGTTTAAACATTTACTGTTGTTACTAGGGCAATGTAAATCAAACCTTCAACATATCTGTGTCCCATAGTTTCTCTGTCTTTTTTCAAGGCCAATTTGACTTCATCTTCTGATTCAAGTTCAACAAAAGCCTCGCCACTCGGTCTGCCTTCTCTGGTGTAGATGAAACGAATACCTTGGGCCCCATTTTGAATTTTGCAGTCTGAAAAGAAAACAACCGTTAATACAGGATTTAAAACCCAAAGGCAAGCATGAGTGATTAACAGATGAAATGCATATTCATGTCACTACAAAAACCACCATGTGTAAAACTAAATCAACCAAGCATTTGCACCATCAAATTTCCTCAAGATACATTCCTAATCTATCAAGATAACTCAATACTCAAAAGCAAGTTCTAAAGAAATTATAGCCTTGTCTTCAAGTTTCCACTAAACATATTTTTGCAGTCTTTTAGAATAATCTCATTGGATCTGGCAACTTCACAGTATTTCCTGGTTTGGGCACGTTGTGAGCATTACTTTACCAGCAGCCACATGACAATTTCTCATTCAAATCCAAACTCCAGCCCAATACTCACCTGAAAGGGAATCAATGTTAACAACTAATGGTTCCAAGTTGCACAGCTCAAGTCAAACCCCATCGGTAACAGCCCCTTGCAATTGCTTCCAATACATTTGGTGTTTTACAGGCGTTTTCTGTTACCACAGTTAAATTCAGATAGTAAGGTCAACACTACAAGTACCTTTTCACAACTTTAACTTTTTCCAAGAAAAACTTTCAACTAGTCTTCTCTTACAACAGTGGGAACAAGATTCTGGTAGAAACTATTCAGGAAGCCTTTATGTGTTTTAAAAACAAAAGAACTCTACAGTGCTAAAACTCCCTTGGTTTTGACGTCCTCAATTGTGAAGGGAGCCAGATTATAAAGTAACCAGATATAGAACACGATTTGATTACCAAATCTTAAATTGTGAAAAATTAACTTTCTGAATCGGAACGCCCCCTTTTTCTTTTTTCTTGGTTTTTCCGAGACAGGGTTTCTCTGTGTAGCTTTACACCTTTCCTGGATCTCACTTGGTAGCCCAGGCTGACCTTGAATTCAGAGATCCGCCAGTCTCTGCCTGGGATTAAAGGCGTGCCCCACCACCGCCCGGCAAGAACGCCCCTTTTCGAATGCAGTAGGGCTCCTAGAGAGAATTAACTACTATCACCTGTCCAACCACTTGTCTGCGGGAGGAGAAATAGCATCTCTCCCTAATTAAATTTAAGGAAAAGACAACTTCAGAATGCACGGGTTGGTGCTTAGAGACGGACAAGGGGGAAGCAGACAATTTCCATCGGGGCGCCAGCATCCCGGAGGGGAGAACGGGGGGGGGGGTCGGATTTCGCAATTACCATTGCGTAACAGCGGGCAGCAGGGCGCGAGCAGCCAGGGGAACGGCCGGAGCCCGCGGCCCGCTAGGGGGAGCCCGAGAGGCAGGCCCGGCCCGCCCGCCCGCCCGCCCGCCCGCCCCGGCCCAGGCGCGGGCCCCGCTGACAACTCCCGCCTCAACTCACCAGAAAAAAAGCGCTGCACTTCGTCCGCGGAGCAGGACCAGGGCAAGCCCCGGACCTTCACCACGAAGCCCTCTCCACCTTCTGCGCCCAGCATCATCGTCCCCGCGTGGGTCCTGGCGTCGACACAGACTGCAGGGCGGCGGGGGCGTGTTAGGAACCCATCCGGGGAAGACGCACTTAAATGGCCCTCCCACTTCCAGGCGCCCTGCGGGCCCGGGCCGCCGCGCTGGGAGCGCCGCCCGGGCAGAGGCCCGAACCCCGGGGACTCAAGCCCGCAAGCCGGCCTCTGCCAGCGACCCGACGCCCGGAGCCACCCTGTGCGCCCGGGGCCGAGGGGAAGGGCCCCAAGCTCAGGGCACCCCGGCCTAGAGCCATGGTGGAGGCAAGGAAATGGCGGCCGCCGCTTCCGCTCCGCCTCCTCCGACACCTCACACAATAGAAGCGGCGCGGCCTGCAGGCCTAGGCGGCGCTGCCACGCCGGCGGGACACTCGCGGCTCCCGGCGGCAGCCTGCGCTGGCCACGGCACCTCAGGTTATAACCTAGGTCCAGGGACGAGCAATCGCCACAAAGACGGGCGTCCGAGAAGGGCCCCGGCAGCCAGACGAAGACGGACCACCACTCACCTCCACACAAAGCCTCGGCGTGGCTGAGGAGAAATGATTAGCGGGCGCCTGCGCAGCCTAAATAAAGCCCTTCGATCAAGCTCTGCGCACGCGCACCCGGTGGCCTGCCCCGCCCACTTGCGTCACACAGAGATGAGACGCAGGCGTAGTACCAGACACCGGGCGCTCTCCCGCCGTCGGATTATTACACGCATGCGTGCGGGCTCAGCCCTCGTCCTAAACTGGCCGAGGTTGTTTCTGCGCCTGCGCTTTTTTTTTTTTTTTTTTTTTATAACTCTTGCGCCTGGCGTCTGAGCGGTTTATCGTTTTACTCCAGGCGCATGCGTCTTCCTCCAAACCGTTCTCTAGACGTACCCGCCAGGGTGGGGGAGGGGAATGGCGGCCATCACCCCCCTGTAGGGACTGGCTAATTACCCAGAGTCCTGGTTTGCAGAGGTGGTTGTTCCACCCTAATTAATCCGCAGCTTCCCACCTGCGGCTGTCAGTTTTGAAAGACAGCCCGGGGCGGAAAAGGAAGCCCCACCCTTCCTAAACCGGTGGCAGGTCCCGAGCCGGGTGGTGCCCAGCATCTTCTCCATGCCGCCCCGCCCCTGCGCCCAAAGCCGCGGTCACCGCGGGGGCCCTGGGCCGGGTCCCCTTACCTGCCGCTTTGCGGGGCTCAGCCCCCGTCCCGCACGGGCTGCAAGTGCCCGAGCCAGAGTCCTGCACCCCACTTTGCCCAACGAACTCGCAGCCTGCGAACCCCTCGCCCTTGCCAGGGCCGCGGGCCCTCGCACGAGAAGGGCCTGCCCTGTGTGCTGCGCCTCGCAAGTGAAGGCTGAGTCGGCCAGGTGAGCGCAGGCCTCGGCCCCGGAGCGCTACGCCTGACCACCGAGGTCGGGAGTGCCCCCGGGTCACCCCGTGTGCACACACAGCAATAAATGGGTAACGTTACTGAATTCCCGCAGCTCTGCAGAAAGCGGGTGATGCCCCGAGTCTCCGGACTTGACTATCTGACGCACCCCAGCCAGCCCTAGTAGAAATTAATAATGAGACAGTGTAGGGGCGGTGCCACAGTGGGTATCACAATTGGTAAACCTCTGAGTGCCATCACAAGAGGTTGCAGCAGGCGAAATTCGTTTTCCTCCCAAGTGCAATATCGAGGAGACCAAATCCGGTTTGCAGAGTTTGATAAAAAATGGAGAGCCCTGCAGTGGTGGCGCACGCCTTTAATCCCATCACTAGGACGGCAGAAACAGGCGAATCTCTGAGATCGAGGGCAACCTGCTCTATAGGGCGAGTTCCAGGACAGCCAGGGTTAGAAAGAAAAGCCCTGCCTCGAAAAAAACAAAAATGGAGGAATCAAAGGAAAAGTGCGCAGAAATGCGGGCACAACTCGGACCCTTTAAGCCCGCGCAAGGGGGTCAAGTATACAGGAGGGCATCATAAGCCTTCAGCCAGAGAGCAACAGGAGCTGAGTAACGTGAGACTTTAGGTGTAAGGGGAACTCAGATGAAACCGCGAGAATAACGGTGCAATGACCTCATCTGCAGAGGATCTAGAGAAGACGGAAAACTCTAGCTGAGATCGTTGAAAGGTGAGACTCCCAAATCTTCCAGCCAGAAAGTTGGTTAAAAGCAAGAACACAGCCGGGCAGTGGTGGCGCACCCCTTTAATCCCAGCACAAGGGAGGCAGAGCCAGGAGGATCTCTGTGAGTTCGAGGCCAGCCTGGTCTCCAAAGCGAGTTCCAGGAAAGGCGCAAAGCTACACAGAGAAACCCTGTATCAAAAAAAAAAAAAAAAAAAAAAAAAAAAGGCAAGAAAACAGGCCCAAGAGGATTGCGACTTCAAGATCTGCCTGGGCAAGAGTGAGTTCAAGGCAGCCTGAGAAATTTAGTGAGAACCTGTCTCAAAAAGAAGGCTGGAGAAATCTTAGGGGTAGAATGCCTGACTAGCACGTACATTCTCTCCTACATCATGAAACTTCTTGAGATATGAAATAGATTGCCCAAAAAAGAGGACTCTAGTTAATTCGCAGCATTTGAGAGCTCTAGTCTTCTTATTGGTTTATAATGAGATGATTCGATGGGAAGGAGAGATGCTTGCTCTACTACTGAACTACATATTTTTTGTTGTTTTCTTTTGGTTCTCAAGACATGATTTTTCTGTGTAGCTTTGCGCCTTTCCTGGATCTCACTCTGTAGACCAGGCTGGCCTTGAAACTCACAGAGATCCGACTGGCTCAGCCTCCCGAGTGCTGGGATTAAAGGCGTGCACCACCACTGCCCGGCCCTGAACTACATTTTGAGACACACATACCATTTTATGTTTTAATCATCTTTTTCACTTTGCACCATGGTGTGCCTGTATTTCCAGGTACCTGAAATGCTGAGATGGGAGAATCACTTCAACTTAGGACTTCCAGACATTGACCCGAGGAGGGCAGAAAACGAGCGGGGCAGTGGTGGTGCTTGCCTTTAATCCCAGCACTCAGGACGTAGAAGTAGGGGGATCTCTGAGGCCAGCCTGGTCTATGGAGTGAGTTCCAGGACAGCCAGAACTAAACACAGAAACCGTCTCAAAAACAAAAACAAAAAACAAAAAAACACAGAGTTTCCCTTTTAACAACATAGCTACATTCCTAAAATGTTTTTTAGATTCTTTTCTAGTTATATGTGGGGGGTTTTCTTCCATATTAAGAGTAAATACAATGTATAGTCATAGAAAAAAATCCTTTCCTTAGGATAGATTTTGTTTTTGAGGCATCATTGCACATACCCCAGACTGGCCCCTAATTCCCCTTGTTGACAAGCATGGCCTTGAATGTCTGATCACCCACCTCTGGAGTGATGGGATTAAGGTGTGTGCCACCACACCTAATTTAGGATTTACAGGTGGACAATTATTCAACAGAAGGCTGAGTATTTTTTTAACTTCTAATAATGAAAGGGAGAGTTTTGAAGTTCCTTTTTATTTGAGCGTTCCACATGCCTAAATCCAGTTTCACTAACACAGTGTCTTTTCCTCTAATCTTTACTAATTTACTACTGGGAAAATGGTAATTATCTGCACCAGATCACTAATGAGGAGGAGTAAATTTTCTGATATAGCCATTCTCCTTTATGTAAATTGTCAGACACAAAGATTTCTCACACAAAAAGTTCAGCTTCTGGGGCCAGACACAATTGCACACATCTTTAATCCAGCAGGGTAGTCAGATCTCAGTGAGGCCATTCTGGTCTACTTAGTTCAGATTTATTTTGTTGTTTTTGTTGCTTTTAGACAAGGTCTTACTATACATCCCTGTCTTACCTAGAACTTGCTATATAGACCAGGATGGCCTTGAACACAGAAAGATCTGCTTGTCTCTGCGTCCTTGGTCTTAGTGTTGCTTTCTTCTTTGTTTGATCGAGTCTCTTTTTCCCAGGTTAACCTTGAACTTGATTGACATAGCCCAGGCTAGCCTAGTGTCCATAGGCATCCTCCTCCTTCAGCCTCCAGATTGTTGGAGTTACAGGACTGAGCCACCACACTTGGCTCTCGGATGCTAAGCAGATAAAGCAGCAGAAGACACTTCAGATATTAAATTTAATAAGCAAGGCTCAAAGTCTTCAGAGTGGAGAATTAAACTCCATTGTTGAAAAGCAAGCGCCTTTACGGGCTGAGCCATCTCCCCAGTCCCTGTTGCTGTGTTCTGGAAGAAACAAGATTACCTGTGTGGCTTCTTCTTGTCCTAATACTGTTCTGTACTCATTGATGGTTATCCTACATAACTAACGCGTTTGTCTAAACAGAGGGAGAGGGTCTTGTATGGGTTCTGCAGCAGAAAGATGAGGGTCAGGTGGTGCTACTGCATTTACTTGATACCAGCTGCTCTTTCCCTGCTCCAGATGTCTAAGGGGCTGATGTACATCCTGGCCTTTGTTTCAGGGTGTAAAATGCACGTGGGGCTTGCATTTCTTGAAGCAGCGGTAGCTTTGTTGTTATTATTTGAGCCTAAATGAATTTCTTATCTGCAAATATGATGTACATTCTAATCCATGAATAGTCTACTTATTAAAAGGTTTATAGGAGGAGCTGGAGAGATGGCTCAGTGGTTAAGAGCACTTGCTGCTTTTTCAGAGGACCTGAGGTCAGTTCTCAATACCCACGCAGGACAACTCCAGGGGATTCCCTCTTTTGTCCTCTGTGGGCACCCACACATGGGACATACATTCACACAGCAGCACATACATATATTATTTGTGTGTGTGTGTGTGTGTGACAGAGTCTCACTGTGTAGCTCTGACTGGCCTGGAACTCACTAGGTAGACCAGGCTGGCCTCAAATTTGATTGCTTCTGCCTCTCCAAGTCCTAGGACTGAAGATGTGAGCCACCATGCCTAGTCTCATACACATACATTTTAAAAAGGGATTATGGGGGCTGGAGAGATGACTCAGAGGTTAAGAGCACCAACTGCTCTTCCAGAGGTCCTGAGTTCAATTCCCAGCAACCACATGGTGGCTCACAATCATCTGTAATGAGATCTGGTGCCCTCTTCTGGCCTGTAATCAAACATGCTGTATACATAATAAATAAATAAATAAATCTTTTTTTTTTCTCTTCTTTTTTCTTTCTTTTTTTTTTTTTTTTTTTTTTCCTCAAAATAGGGTTTCTCTGTAGCTTTGGAGCCTGTCCTGGAACTTGCTCTGTAGATTAGGCTGGCCTCAAACTCACAGAGATCTACCTGCCTCTGCCTCCTGAGTGCTGGGATTATAGGTGTGTGCCACCACCTCCTGGCAAAGGTTTTCTCTTTTAGAGCCAGGGTTTTTTTTTTTTTAAGAGTTTTATTTATTATGTATACAGCATGTATGACTGCAGGCCAGAAAAGGGCACCAGATCTCATTACAGATGGTTGCAAGCCACCATGTAGTTGCTGGGAATTGAACTCAGGACCTCTGGAAGAGCAGTCAGTGCTCTTAACCTCTGAGCCATCTCTCCAGCCCAAATAAATAAATCTTTAAAAAGGGATTATGTGGGAAAACAAAGACAAACCTTGAAAACACTCATCCCCATCTAGACATAAAACATTCACTATCTTTTTTCAGCAATTGTAAAACACATTTTTACAGTTTTACTTATCCAAAATACAAATATAGCTTAAGGTAAGTGGCATGTCAGAGTTTGGTTGGTAGAATTTTTTTCTTAGTGAAATTAAATAAAGAGTCCTAAAGCTGATGACATCTTAGATTTGATAAAACTGGTTGCCTAGTGGTGGTGGTGGTGGTGGTGGTGGTGGTGGTGGTGGTGGTGGTGGTGCACGCCTTTAATCCCAGCACTCGGGAGGCAGAGCCAGGCGGATCTTTGTGAGTTCGAGGCCAGCCTGGGCTACAGAGCGAGATCTAGGACAGGCACCAAAGCTACACAGAGAAACCCTGTCTTGAAAAGCAAACAAACAAAAAAGATAAAATTGGTTTATTCTTTTTTTTATAACGATTTATTTATTATATATACAGAAGAGGGTGCCAGATCTCTTTACAGATGGTTGTGAGCCACCAAGTGGGTGCTGGGAATTGAACTCAGGACCTCTGGAAGAACAGTTGGTGCTCTTAACCTCTGAGCCATCTCTCCAGCCCCTCAAGCAGCTCTTAAAATAATTAAATATATATTGGGAGATTTGGGTTTTTGTTTTGTTTTATTTTGTTTTGAGAAAAATTTCTACATTGTAGCCTAGGTTAGCTTGGAACTCAGCATGTAGCCCAAGCTAGCCTAGAGCTCACTATGTAGCCCAGACTGCATAATAGGTGGGTGTTAGCATGGCTAGTTGAAAAATTTAGGTTTAAAAGTGTGAAAAGAGCGCGGCGGCGGCGGTGACACACACCTTTAATCCCAACACTAGGGAAGCGGAGCCAGGTGGATCTCTGTGAGTTCAAGGCCAGCCTGGTCTGCAGAGAACCAGGACAGGAACCAAAATTACACAGAGAAACCCTGTCTCTAAAAACAAAACAGAAAAAAATTTTTTTTTAAAGTTTGAAAAGATGGGGTTAGGAAGATGGCTCAGTGGTTAAGAACACGGGCTCTTCTAGAGAACCTGAGTTCAAACCCCGGCACCCATTTTGGGTGGTCCATAACAATGGTTCCAGAGCACATACAGCTGCAGACAAATAAAACCTTTTTTTTTTTAAGTATGAAAAGCTTGGAGGCAGGGAGTGGTGGCACACACTTGGGAGGCAGAGGCAGGCAGATCTCTGAGTTCAAGGCCAGCCTGGTCTACAGAGTGAGTTCTAGGACTGCCAGGGATATACAGAGAAACCCTGTCTCTGGAGAGAAAAAATAAGAAAGTATGAAAAGCTGACGGTCCTCAAAATGTATGTTTAATACATTTGACCCTATAAAATGAACACTTTATATATATAATATGTTTGTTTGAGTTTTTTAAATTATGCTCATGATATTAACTACATTTGTGGTATTCATTGATTACATTCGCAGTATTCAATAATTATTGATTTTGATTTTTGAGAAAGGGTTACTCTGTATGGCTTTGGCTGTCCTGGGACTTGCTCTGTAGACCAGGCTGGCCTTGAACTCACAGAGATCTGCCTGCCTCTGCCTCCTAAATGCTGGGATTAAAGGCGTGCACTACCACCACCAATCGAAAATATATTTTCAATTCTGTTTGTTTGAGACTGAGTACTGGGATTAAAGGTGTATGCCATTACATCTGCCAGCATGAGCTTTTGATGCCTCAAAGCCAAATGAGGCATAGTACTCAGATTTGTGAAATATGTATAATTACACACATACACAGAAAAATATATCTGAGCAGGTATTTTAAAATGTTCTCATAGACTATCTTTTGATAGTGGAAACATGAATGGGTTTTTTTTATCTTCTCAGTATTTATAATACTGCCATAATGCTGAATACTCAGTAACTTAATGGATCTAATTTTTAGCCAATAATCCTACCACTCCGGAGGCAGAGGCAGGAGGATCACAAGTTTGAGGCCAGCCTGGTCTGAAGAACGAGTACTAGACCATTCATAGTTTCAGGGAGACCCAGTCTCAAAAAACAGACTGGATGGATGTATGGAGGGATGGACTAAAATTTTTAGTTTTAAGGATTATCAGAACGCTGGCTGAGTCGAGACGGACTGGGAGTTCAGCTCAGCGGAGGAGGGCTTGCCTAACACACTTGTCATGGATTCCATCCCCAGCAAGGCTAAAATATTAAAAGAGCCTCAGAAAGCTGGACGTCAACCTCCCCCTCCCCGTCGCTGGCCTGCTCAGCTGACAGCTCCCCAAAGCTGCAATGACCTGGGAAAAGCAGTGGGAGAGCCAGGTGGGTCCCTATGGGGCTCGCCCTGCCGCCTCCTTGCCGTAAATAGGGTAGTTCACCCACTGCCGCCGGCGACGGCTTGGCAACCATTTTAAACTAGTCAGTGATGCGCGGAGGAAGGCATCTCACAACCCCGCCGCGGTCCTCTAGGTCTGCAGTTCTGCGCCCTCTTCAGTTCGCTCGGTGCATTCTTTAGAAAAACCGTCTTTGTCTTCAATTGCTTGCTTTTGTGGTAAAAATTTTTCGTTTTTGTGGTATTTGGGATGGTACCTGGAGCCTTGCCAGCTTCGGCAAGTGCTCTCTCTGAGCTGCACCCCCAGCCCAACAGATTTTGAATCTTGTGAAGACTGGTCCTGGCTCCCTAACGCCTCAGCCAAGGTCAGTCACTGTAGTTAGATCTCAAACTGTTCAAAATGTACTGAGAGCAAATATTCCGTAGAATGAATATATATATATATATATATATATATATATATATATATATATATATATATATATATATATCCTTTTTTTTTTTTTCTAAGACAGTGTTTCTCAGTGTAGCCCTGGCTGTCCTGGAACTCGTGTTGTAGAACCAGGCTGGCCTTGAACTCAGAGATCTGAGTGCTAGGATTAAAGGCATGCACCACCACCACCTGTCTAAAGCCATTTTTTAAAATGTTGTTTTCATGGGACCATGTCTTGTAGCGGACATGCTTGTAATGACTCTCCAGGTAGCTGAGGAAATAACCTTGGGCTTCACATTCTACCCTGCCTCTGCTTCCCAAGTTCGGGGAATTGTGTATGCATACATCATCCTACCCAAGCCAATTTTATGCAGTCTGGGCTGCATGCCAGGCAACTAACTCCTCTACCCACCTAGCTACATCCCCAGGCCTGTTTTAGCCTTTTTCTTTTCTTTTTGTGTTTTTAAAAAATTAAGCCATGCATGCCTTTAATCCCAGGAGTCAGGAGGCATTGGCAGGCTGATCTCTGTGAATTCAAGGCCAGCCTGGTCTGCAGAGCAAGTTCCAGGATAGCCAGGGATACAGGGAGAAACTTTGTCTCAAAAACTAAAACAAACAAAACTATTTTAGTTTGCCAGGGCAGTGGTGGCACACGCCTTTAATCCCAGCACTCGGGAGGCAGAGCCAGGCGGATCTCTGTGAGTTTGAGGCCAGCCTGGGCTACCAAGTGAGTTCCAGGAAAGGTGCAAAGCTACACAGAGAAACCTGTCTCAAAAAACCAAAAAAAGAAAAAGAAAAACAACTATTTTAGTTTATGTGTATAAGTGTTTTGCCTGCATACATATGTTCACCATTGCATGCCAGTACCCACAGGAGCCAGAAGAAGGCATTGGATTCCCTAAGACTGGAGCTGTAGACAGTTACAAGCAGCATATGGATGTTGGGAATGGAATGTGGGTCCCTGGAAGAGCAGTCAGTGCTTTTAACCATGGAGCCATATCTCATGCCCCCTTGGTTTTGTTTGTCTGTGGCAAGGTTTCAGTGTGTTTCTCTTCTGGCCGTCCAGGAATTACAGAGATCCTCTGCCTCCTGAGTGCTAGGGTTAAAGGAATGAGCCACCATACCCAGAAACCTATTTGCAAAAAAAGATTATTATTGTGCATGTATCATATGTGTATGTATGTATGATGTATGTGTGTGCACATGCAGAGGCTAGTGGGCACCTTTTGGGAGTCAGTGCTCGCCCTACACAGGGGTCAGACCCATGTCAGCAGGCTTTCACAAGTGCATTTCTCCTGCTGAGCCATCTTACCAGCCCACCTAACCGTTCTAGAAGCCTTTCGGGTTCACTAATCCTCTTGAAAAATCCTCCGGCATCCTTACCCCTGCTTCTCCCAGCACCCAGGCTACATGCTGCGGCACTTTTGACTGGTTTTCTTTCTATTCTGACATTCCTTTTGCTATTTTCCTAAGGGCTCTGTGGTGTTGTGTTCCCCAAAATATTGTGCACCCTAATAAGCTTATCTGGGGTCAGAGACAGAACACCACAATATTAAATATAGATGTTAGGCAGTGGTAGCACATGCCTTTAATCCTAGCATTTTAGAGGCAGAGATCCCTCTGGATCTCAGTGAGTTCAAGGCCACATTGGAAACAGCCAGGCATGGTGACTCATGCCTTTAATCCCAGAAAGTGAGACTTTACTCCCAGGGAGTGATGGCAGAAAGCAGAAATGTATATAAGGTGTGAAGACCAGGAACTAGAAGCTTTTGGCTAAGTAAGCTTTTAGGCTTTTAGCAGCAGTTCAGCTGAGATTCATTCTGGAGGAGGACTCAGAGGTTTCCAGTCTGAGGAAATAGGATCAGCTGAGGAATTAGCAAGGTGAAGTAGCTGTGTCTTGTTCTGCTTCTCTGATCTTCCAGCATTCACCTAATACCCAGCTCCAGGTTTGTTTTTATTAATAAGAACTTGTAAGATTCCTGCTACAGGGCTCCTTTTCTTATATGGCTTGTGCCCTGCAAGACTCTATGTAGTCCAAGAAATCATAAGTCACCAAAATGGGTTCTGAATCCCAAATCAAGGATGCCATGCTGGTGGTTAATTGTAACTGTTAACCTTTCAGGTCCTATGAGAATGGTAACACATGACTCTGGGTGTGTCTGTGAGGTTATTGCCAGAGATTGGATCATGAGGGCCCTGACTGGATGGACGATGGATTAATCTCCTGACGCATTTTGTTGTTGTTGTTTTTGGAGACAGGGTTTCTCTGTGTAGCCCTGGCTGTCCTGGAACTCACTCTGTAGATCGGGCTGGTCTTGAACCTGAGACTGTCTCCCTAGTGCTGGGATTAAAAGTGTACACCACCAGCACCCAGCTTCTTGATGGATTCTTAATATGGTGGTGTCTCAGTCACTGTTCTATTGCTGTGAGGAGACACCATGAGCAAGGCGACTTCTAAAAGGAAGAATTTGCCAGGCGTGGCGGTGGCACAGATCTTTAACAGCACTCGGGAGGCAGAGGCAGGTGGATCTCTGTGAGTTCAAGGCCAGCCTGATCTACAGAGTGAGTTCTAGGACAGCCAGGGCTACACAGAGAAACCCTGTCTAGAAACAAACAAACAAACACAACAATAAAAGGAAGAATTTGATTGAGGGCTTGCTTACAGTTTCAGAAGCTGAGCCCATGGTCATCATGGCAGGGAGTGTGGTGGCGGACAGGATGCCGGAGCAGTAGCAGAGAGGGTATGCCTCTTCCATATGTTGCAGGCCAAGAGAAAGACACTGGGCCTGGCTTTCGAAATCTCAAAATCCACTCTCAGTGACAAACATCCTTCAACAAGGCCACACCTCCTACTGCTGCCCATCCCATTAACTGGGGACCCAAGCAGTCAAACATATGAACCTATGGGGACCATTCTCATTCAAAGCTCCACAGAGGGCATTATTGGAAGGTGGTAAAGGCAGGAGGCGGGGCCTAGTTGGTGGGAGTAGGTCACTGGCATGTGTATTCTTGGAGGCTATGCCTGGCTCCGGCCTCTTCTGTATTTGTTCTGTGGTGGTTAGAATGAGAAATGGCCTCCACTGGGTATTTGAACACTTAGGCCTCAGGTGGTGATGCTGTTTGGGAAGGACTAGGAGGTGCGGCCTTGCTGGAGGAGGTGAGTCCCTTGGGGCAGGCTTCGAACAAACTCACTTCAGTTTACCTCAGCTTCTTTCTTGCCACCGTGACTGCCGAGTGCTGCCACACCTCCCCACCATGGTGGACTGCAGCCATAAGACAAAAGGAACCCTCCTCTTTTTAAAATATTTACTGTGGACGTGACTGAGTGCATGCAGGAGTCTGTAAAGGTCCAAAGAGGCATCAGATCCCTGGGCCCTTGAGCCACAGATGGTTGTGAGCTACCATGTGGGTGCTAGGAACTGAAACTAGATCCTATGTAAGAGCAGCAAGTGCTCTTAACTGCTGATCCACCTCTTCAGCCAAAACTCTCCTCTTAAGTTGTCTTTGGCCACAATATTTTATCGCAGCAACAGAAAAGTTACTAATAACTTTACTTCCTCTCTGCCACTAGATTAAAAAAAAAAAATCTGTCTTACACACTCCTTTTACCATGATGTTCTACCAAAGCCATGAGTCAAAGGAATTACAGATTAACCCTCTGAAACTGAAAGCCAAACACAATCCTTTATTCTTTAACTAGGTAGTTTGGTCATAGCTACATAGTAATTAATACAGCTAATACAGTAAAATATACAGTCGTAGTAGTTAATACAGCTAATGCAATGATACAGACACTGTGGTTCTGCATATCCTGCCTAGATTTCCTCAATTTCTTACTTAGAGCAATATCTCTAGATGCCCCCCACCCCTTCTGATACAGGATCTTCAGCATCTTGAACTAGCCTGGAACTTGATATTTAGCTGAGGATAACCTTGAACTTTAGTTCCTTCCTCTTCTACCTCTCTAGTGCTGGGGCTCAAACCCAGGGCTTTGTGATTCTAGACAAGCATCCTGCCAACTGAGCTAGCCCTCTTCTCCCACCCCATTTTACTTTATTACTTATCTGCTTGTTTGCATTTGATTTGTTTTTATGCAAAGTCTCAAGTCAAGAATGACTTTGAACTTCTAGTTGTCCTGTTGGCACCTCTGAGCACTGGGATTACAGGTGTGCACATGATGTCCTTCCCATTATGCAGTCCTAGAGATGGAAGCATTGGGACTGTATAATTTGGAATGTTAAGTCTATTCACAATGGTGTACAACTACCGCCACACTCTGCCTCCAAAGCTGTTTGTTTTTTTCTGACTGAATCTTTGTGCTCAGTTACTTATATATTTACTCATTTATTCTGGCCCATAGTACAAGGGTACTTTCAGTTCATGGCAGCTGGGAAGAAAGCAGGACCTTGAAGTGGCTGTTCATTTTGTTTTTGCTGGCTGATGTTACCATGAACATGAGACAGTAGATGAAGGACAGGCATGACCGAGGGAAGTAGGCATGAGAGAGACAATGTTTGATGAACAGCCCACTGGGCCAATAGTAACGAGTTTATTGGAGTGTTATGAAAGACGGGCCAAGCCAGGTGTAGTGTCAAACGCCTTGAATCTCAGCACTCAGGAAGCCAGCCTTTCTACATAGTGAGTTTCAGGCCAGCCAGAACCACATAGTGAGACCCTGTCTCAAAATCAATCAATCGATCAGTCTATCAATCATGCCCTGGAGACATGGCTCGGGGCTAAGAGCACTTGCTGTTTTTTTGCAGAGGATCCAAGTTCAGTTCCCAGCACCCACAATAGTTCACAATCATATGTAAGTTTAGTTCCAGAAGCTCCAGTGCCTTCTGACATCCACAGACACCACACCTATGTGGTACACACATGCTGTGGGATGTTCTGTATGTCAAATGTGTTGCTCTGATAGGTTAAAATAAAGTGCTGATTGGCCAGTAGCCAGGCAGGAAGCATAGGGTAGGCGGGACAAGGAAGAGGAGAAGGCGGGGAAGTGAAGGCTGAGGGGAGATGCTGCCAGCCACTGCCATGAGAAGCAAGATGGTAAGCCATGAGCCACGTGGCAAAGTATAGACTAACAGAAATGGGTTAATTTAAGATATAAAAGGTAGATAACAAGCAGCCTGCCACGGCCATACAGTTTGTAAGCAATATAAGTTTCTGTGTGCTTTCTTGGTTGGGTCTGAGCGACTGTGGGACTGGCAGGTAAGAGAGATTTGTCCTGACTATGGACCAGGCAGAAAAACTCTAGCTACACACACACGTAAACTCAGGCACACTTGTGCACATACACACACAAAATAATCTTTTAAAAAAATATCACATAGTCAGCATCAACACATAACATGCACCCACACATGCAGTTTTCTCCCAGTTGCCTTACATGTTTTGGTGGTCTCTTACAGAGCATGAGAAAGAAACTCAGCACAAAGGAGATTTATTTTCCCAGGAGGGACAGAGAGCAGGAAATAAAAGATAAACAGAGGAGATAGAGGATGAGGGAGAAGGGGAAGGAACAAGGGAGCAGAGCAGAGGTATTTGTCCCTGAGGGATGAAGAACTGCTCTGGATAGAGAGACTGACTTCACACATAGGCAAATGGCGGATTATAAAGGTAAAAGGGGAAACCCTGTGTTAGGGTGTGGTGTTTAATTTTAATTGGGCATGTTAATTAGGTGAGCCAAAGGGGGCTTTTGGTGGCTGGACTTCAGTACTTTGATAGCTGCACCTTGGTAGCTAGCCTCAGGAGGAAGGAGTGTCAAAATAAGGGCATAGACCTTGAGGGCTAGCTTCAGGAATGTGATCTAAAGGTTTTTTAGCAAGGCAGAGGGAATGGAGGAGAAGGGAGAGCAAAACCTGCCAGAGCCAGGAGTACCTCCTGCATGGCCATTGTGTATCCGCCCCTCAGTGGTCACATCTGTTCCTCCCCCTTATCCTGCATAGTTCTTACAAGCACTTCCTGTTTTCGGGTAGGACACTCCTGTTCCCTCCCCTCTTAAGAGTTGTGCTTCTCAGGCTGCAGAGATGGCTCAGTTGATAACACTAGCAGCACAATCAAGGTTCAATCTGCAGAACTCCCATGAAAAAAGCCAGGTATGAATGGAATCGAACTGAAGACCCTAACATGAATCCATGCACATATGAACACCTGATTTTTGACAAAGAAGCCAAAACTATACAATGGAAAAAAGAAAGTATCTTCAACAAATGGTGCTGGCATAACTGTCAATATGTAAAAGATTACAAATAGATCTTTGTCACCATACACAAACTCAAGTCCAAATGGATCAAAGACCTCAACATAAATCCACTTACATTGAACTTGGTAGAAGAGAAAGTAGGAAGTAGTCTTGAACACATTGGCATAGGAGATCACTTCCTAAATATAACACCAGCAGCACAGACACTGAGAACAACAATAAATGGGACCTCTGGAAACTGAGAAGCTTTTGTAGGACAAAGACACGGTCAATAAGATTAAAAAAAAAAAAGATAGCCTACAGAATGGGAAAAGACCTTCACCAACCCCACATCTGACAGAAGACTGATCTCCAAAGTATATAAAGAACTCAAGAAATTAAACATCAAAATACTGAACAATTAAAAAATGGGCTAAAGAGCTAAACAGAGAATTCTCAAAAGAAGAATCTCAAATGGCTGAAAGAGATTTAAAGAAATGCTCAATATCCTTAATCATCAGAGAAATGCAAATCAAAACGACTCTGAGATACCACCTTACACCTGTCAGAATGGCTATGACCAAAAACACTAATGACAGTCTATGTTGGAGAGGATGCGGAGCAAAGGGAACACTCCTCCACTGTTGGTGGGAATGCAAACTTGTACAACCACTGTGGAAGTCAGTATGGCAGTTTCTCAGAAAATTGGGAATCGATCTACCTCAAGACCCAGCCATACCACTCTTGGGCATATACCCAAGGAATGCTCAATCATACCACAAAGATACATGCTCAACTATGTTCATAGCATTATTTATAATAGCCAGAACCTGGAAACAACCTAGATGCCCGTCAACTGAAGAATGGATTAAGAAAATGTGGTTCATATACACAATGGAGTACTTACTACTCAGCAGAGAAAAACAATGACAGCATGAAATTTGCAGGCAAATGGATGGAACTAGAAAATAATCATCCTGAGTGAGGTAACCCAGACTCAGAGGGACAAACATGGTATGTACTCATTCATAAGTGGATTCTAGATATAAAGCAAAGAATAATCAGACTGCAACCCCCAGAACCAGGGAGGCTATATAGCAGGGGGACCCTAGTATGACTGTGGCCTATAATTTTTAAAAAAGAAAAATAAAAATGAAAAAAAAATTTAAAAAAAGAAAAACTTGAAAAAAAAGAAATGGCCAAAAATTCAAACTCCAACTCACAAATTTCTTATAAATAAGAAAATTGTGAGTTGGGGCTGGCAAAGTAACATACAATTGTGGTTGTATAATTCGGCATGTAAATTATACTTCAATAAAGTTGCTTTTTAAAAAACTGGGGGGAAAACAGCCAGGTATGGTGGCATGTGCTTGCATCCAGGCCCTGGTGAGACAGAAACAGGCAAATCCCTGTGGCTAGTCAGCCAAGGAAATGCCCTCCCTTTATTATTTTTATGTGATGGGTGTTATTTGCTTGAGTTTAAGTCTGTTCCACATGCATGCAGTGCCGGTGTGGGCCAGAAGAGGGCATCGGATCCTCTGGAACCCGAGTTACTGTTGCCCGCCCTCATGTGGATCCTGAGAATTGAACCCAGGCCTCTGCAAGAGCAGCAAGTGCTCTTAACTGCTGAGCCGTCTCTCCAAACCCTTAACTAATTTTAATTTTATTATATTTGTTTATAGATTGTTTTTGAGACAGGGTTTCTCTTTGTAGCTCTGGCTGTCCTGGAACTCTGTAGACCAGGCTGGCCTCAAACTCAGAGATCTGCCTGCCTCTGCCTCCCGAGTGCTGGGATTACGGACATGGGCCACCACTTCCAAGCTAACAAATTTTTAAAACCAATTTTGCTCCTGTTTCTTGTGTTTTGCTAACACAGCTTAACCTGAAAAAAAATCTGAAATCCAAAACACTCCCAAATCTGACATGTTTTGAGTGACAACATGATCTCATCAGTACAGAACTCTGTACTGTCCTGGTTTAGATCTGAAATGCCCCTCAGAAGGCCAGCATGCCTGCTGTGTAACAAAAATCTTCCTGTTATCACTCATATCCACTCATCCTAGTTAGGGAACCCATGACACACCAAAGTATGGATACCACCAAAGTTCAATTTGGTAGAACAATGAGTTCTGTTGTAGTTACCTACAGGAATATAGGTGAGGGGTCACTTACAGGAGCAGAAATGACTCAAAGACAGCTGCATCGCCAAAGCCCACCCCAGCATGAGTGACAGCTCACAAAACTGGGAACCTGGAGCCCACTGCACAGCCTGCAGGCAGCTCAGCAGGTTGCAGAGTGGCCTCTCCTGGCCCTCAGATGGTCTAACCCTCTATTGGGCAGCTCAGCTGGTTTCTGCTTCTTCCAGGCAGCTTGGTCTGGTTTCAGAGTCTTCTCAGCTCAGCTCTCTGAGAGTCTCTGGTGTAATTCAGCTTTGTTCACGGAGAGGAGCTCTCTCAACTTGTGTTGTTTATGGCGAGGAGGGGCTAGTGAATCTGGTCAGTTTCAGGTTCTTACGCTATTTTGAGTTGTTTACCTTCCATTTAAGGAGCTTCCTTGCAAGATGGAGTGTTTCGATCTCAGAGGACACTGTTAAACACCATCTCCAAAGACTGTCAGCCTGCAACACTGTCAGGGATGGTAGAGTTTTTAGGAAGTGGGGCCTAGAAGAAGGAAGCTGGTCACTAGCCGTGTCCCTGAAGGGATGTGGACCCATCTGCTCTGCTTTCCTGCCTCTGAACAGAGCTGGTCCTCCATGTGCTCTCACCATGCTTCACTGTGCAGCCAAAGGACCCAGAGACTGGCTGAAACCTCTGAATGGACAAACCTTTCCCCTGTTGACCTATTATCTTGGGGCTAGAGAAGCGGCTCAGTTGATGAGTGCTAACCAGCATGCATGAAGCCCGAGTCTGATCCCAGGGCTGCATAAGTCGGGTTGTGGTGGTGCACACCTGTAACCTCAGCACTTGGGAGACTGAGGCAGGAGATTGCTGTGATTCTAACGAAGAGTGACTGGACTACTGAGTGAGACCCTGTTTTAGGAGCTGAAAGCAATGGCTCAATGGTTCAGAATCCATAAGGAGGCTCACAACCCATGTAACTTTAGTCCCAGGGCATCCACACCGAGCTCTTTAGTCCACTTGCTTTAATTCCTCTGGGATAACTTCCTGTTTACACAGCTTCAGTTCCATCCTCGTGCCTAGCTCCTTTCTTGCCTGATTTCTCTCTATACTTATCTATTGTTCCCTCTAAGTTCTATCTTAATTCTCTCGTTTTAATTCTGCCTCATCTAGGTCCTTTTCATCTCGTTCTTACCCAGATAGGACTTCCCCATCTGACTCTTCCTCATCTTCCATATTGTCCACAAGTTCTCTATAGTCAAAATCCTCCTTCTCCTTCTCCGTTCTCCGCCTCTCAGTCCTCCCCGTCTCTCTTAAGTCTCCCAGGAATCCACTTATAAACCCAAGCAATAGCAATCCCCTGGTTGAGCAAGGTTACCAGGCTTGAATTCTACGGAGTCATAAAAGGTAGGGGGTGGGAGGAGGGAAGACAGGGGAGTCCATGGCTGATATGTAAATTAATTATAAGATAAAAATATTTTTTTAAAAAAGAATTTTCCTAAGGCAGCGACTGTCAGGCCTTCTCTTATAACCCAAAATGGGAGCGGTAAAAGAGGTCAACTGAATGCTAATGACAGGTTAGTATATCAAAAAGGGATCCATGTGTTCAGTCTATATTCCAAAAAGTGATTAGGTGAGAAGTAAAGCTATTACTTAAGGTCCACCTGGCCCACCCAGGCGGTGTCTCTTTGTGGAATTTACCTTGAATCAGGAGACTAGCATGTGGTGGTCTGGACTGTTATTTCTGTTAGTCCTTGAAAGTGGCTAAGGGAGAATCTGATTCCAGTGCTGAAAGGGGAGAAATGGATGAGCTGGGGGCAAGGAAGCCTTTCCTGAAGCTGTTCTCCAAATTCCTGCAATGTGTATGTCCAGAGAGTGATCAGTCCACACTGGTAGCCTTTCTTAGGGAAAAGTCAATTGGGAAAACTATGAAGGCACACATGATTTTCATAACAGAAGACAGCTGATATATAACAAGCCAAGTAACACCAAAGGCTCCTTGTAATTTGGCTTCATCTGAAGGAATTCCTAGATCCCTTCAGGTAGTGGCTTTGCCATAACCAGCTGAGTTCACATAATATTCCTGTGGCCCATAGCCCCTAGCTCTAGTTCCAGGGGGTCTGATGCCCTTTTCTGACCTCAGAAAGCATAAGACAATTATATGGTGCAATACATATATGTAGACAAAACACAAAACAAAAACTTCATAAAATACAAAATAATAAAATCTGATATTCTTCTGGTCCCAGGTAATTTTAGATAAGGGGTCCTCTGTCCATTCTGTTTCCTTTTTGGTTGGTTGATTTGGGGTTCCTATGTATGTATGTGTATTTGAGGCAAGGATGTATTCTGTAGCCCAGGCTGGCCTGCAACTATGTAGCCCTGTCTGGTCTTGAACTTGAAACAATCCTCCTGCCTCAGACTCCCAAGTGCTAGCTGGGATCATGGGTGCAAACCAGGAACACGTGGCTGGTTTTATGCTGTGCTCCATTCTGTATCACCCTCTTTACCACTGACTATTTTTCCTGGCCCTTGCTCAAATTTCAGCTGCCGTATGCTACCTGAGCTAGTAAGTAGTGAAGGGACTCTGGCCTACTGATGTCGCTCTGGCAGGCCTTGCTCTTTCCCCCAGTTCCCTCCACCTTGCTAAAAACCTTTAGATGACATCCCGAAAGCTAGCCCCCAAAGTCTATTCCCTTATTTGGCCACTTCCTCCTCCTGAGGCTGACTACCAAGGTCCAGCTATGAAAGTATTGAAGTCCAGCAATCAAAAGCCCCCTGTGGCCACATTAATTAACATGCGCAATTAAAATTAAATACTTCATCCTAGCATGGGTTTTCCCTTTGTTTTGTTTTTTGCTTTTTGAGACAGGGTTTCTCCGAAACAGTCCTGGCTGTCCTGGAACTCACACTATAGCCCAGGCTGGCCTCGAACTCACAGAGATCCGCCTGCCTCTGTCTCCCAAGTGCTGGAATTAAAGGTGTGCACCACCACCACCCGGCTCCCCTCTTACCTTTATAAACCCCATTCCCTATGTTCAACTTCTGTCTCCTCTATCCAGAAGGCAGTCCTTTGTCCTCTGGGACAAATACCCCTGCCCCCTTTCCCTTGTTCTCTGTTTACCCCACATCCCAGCCCATTCTATCAATCACAGCCCTCCCCTTCTTCTCCTCTTAAAAATTACACCCGCAAGGTCATTTGCTGCTGTTTTTCTGCCTGAGTCAGAAAGCGGCCACTCTTTTCTTCCCCACTTAATAAAGACTCTCTCTGAAAAACAGGTGTTTGGGTGTGGTTTGTGTCTAGTCTGGGGTCCTAGAGGAAGCCCCGCCGTGCAGGGTGTGTGTGGGGGGGTCTCCTTCAGAGTGCTTGTCTGTAGGTAGCAGCTTTGGTGTTATGACCTCTGCTTTCTGAGCTCACTGCCCATTATGGGATTTTCTGCAAGGGATGTATGTGCATTTGGTCTCTAGAGAAGAGCCCCGCAGAGAGTCGAATCCATTTCCCCCTTGCTGTGACTCAGCGGCTCATATGTGTCTTATCAGCTTTCCACAACCTCCCATCTATTAGAAACATGTTTAAATAGTTGTTTGCTGCCGGGTGTGGTGGCGCATCTCTTTAACTCCAGCATGCATAGTGAGATCCTTAACTGAAAAATGAATTATTGAAGTAATGGAGTTTGAACACACGGCCTTGCATATTAGACAAGTGTTCTAGCACTGAGCTGTGTCTCAAGCCCTTTCCTGCCATGTATCTATGCACCATACACATATGCCATATATGTGCTATACACATATGCCATATATGTGCTATACGCATAGCCACACACACTTTACGTGTGAGGTTGTGGGGCCCCAGTGCATTTTGTTGTTGTTTGGTTCGCTTTGTTTTTTGTGATAGGGTTTCTCTTTGTACCCCTTGCTGTCCTAGAACTAGCTCTGTAGACCAGACTCGCCTGGAACTCAGATCAACCTGCCTCTGCCCCCTGAGTGCTAGAATTACAGTATTTTTTAAAATGCTGAGTCAAATAGATATCTTTATTCCTCAAAGGAGAAAATCAGACCCTATCGGAGACATGAATGGAAAACAGCAAAGTGAACCACTCTGGCAAGTGCGGGAAAGCAGGACCCAAGGTTTCAAGAAACTACTTTAAGGCCCTGGATCAAGAAAAAGTGAACCGCAACGTCCCCCAGTCTGCCCACCTCTCCCCAGCCCGAGCGCCACACGCTCTCTGCCTCCTGCACCCGAATATCTGGACCGCACGCAGCGCCACCACGGAGCACCGGGCCGGCACGCGGGCAACCGGCCACCCTAGCCACCGGCCGGACGAGGTGACAGCTCGGCTTTCTGCATGGCTTTATTGCGTCACCGCGACTCAAGAGCGCGCGTCGGGATCATAAGCACGCCCGCGCCCCCGTGCTTGCGCATCTTCCTCTGCCAGGCGCGCGCCGCGGCCTCGGGGTCGACATCGGCGTCCACCTTCTTCTCCAGCAGGTGCAGGCGCGCGGTGGTCTCGGTCAGCATGTCCATGAGCAGTTCTTGCTGCAGCTTCAGGTAGTTGTTCTCCTCCAGCAGCACCTGGCTCTTGATCGGCGGCTCCCAGGCCGGGCCGGTGGACGAGGGCGGCGACGACCGCGGGCGGGCGTGACTCTCCTCCTCCGCGGTCCAGCGGCCGCCGCGGAACACGAATTCCTCGTTGCTCAGCCGGGTGCGCGGCGCGCCGTAGTTCAGCCCCAGCTCGGCCTGGCGCGTGCGGTGGTCCAGCAGGTAGAAGGTGGACGTGGATGAGAAGTGGCGCAGCGGCGGCCTCCGCGGCGAGAAGCGGCGCGAGAAGTGGTCGGCCCAGAACTGCCGCAGCTCCTCCCACAGGTGGCTCGCGTGGCCCGCGACCAGGGACTCGAAGGCCTCCAGGGCGAAGTGTGGGTGGGCCACGCGGAGCGCGTGGGTGTCTGGAGCCCTGCTGTCCTGGAATTGATGGAGGCGAGCCAGTGGCACTGCTGAGAAGCAAATGGCCGGTGAGCGGCCCGCTCAGGACAGGCTGTCCCCACCACCAGGCCACTGGGGGAGCCCATTCCTGCATATTCATACTGGCGTTCACCAAAACAACTCCCCCAGGACCCTTCATTTGTGGGTGTGTAAGAGATAATGTAGGGAAAGGCCTGGTTCTCTGAGATGCAGCTGTCAGGGACCACAGGTGGGGATCAGTAGCCGAGCAAGTAGGACAGCAAGTGGAATGGGGATGTCATGGAGAGCTGTGAGGCAGTGTGACAGTGAGGCAAGGCTGTTCCAGATGTGTGCAAGAGCCTGGGCGTAAGGTTGGTTCTGAGAATAGCAAGCAGGAAAGTAGGTGAGAAAGGTGAGCCAGGGCATCCTGACGTGCAGTACAGGCAAGGTGGACAGTTGAGACATACTCCTTAAGGGAGGCTGCTGAAGGTCGCAAAGCCAGATTTAGTATGGATTCCACAGAGTGTCTGGCGTAAGCCCATCTTTGGGTTATGTGATACTCTTAACACTGGCACCTGCTCCTTGCCAGGTCTGGTCTGCACAGAGGGCACCATCAGCACAACCTTTGTCTACCCTCAAGATGCTCCTGGTCCACTGGAAAGACATGCATATTAAAGTCCAGTGAAGTCAGTGATATCCTGGGTCTTGGCCTAGACCTATGCCTAGCCTTAAGGAGACTGAGATTCTGAACAGTAGAGTTGAGTTCTGTTCCTAGCAGACTACTACCTCAAGGATCCTAAAGCCCAGAGTTCCATTCTACCTGCTTCTTATCTCTTTTGCCAACACCTACAAAGTACGGATAGTACGGTGTGTTGTTTTAAAGATCTTTCCTGCCGGTGGTGGGAGTCAAGATTACAGGCAGGGTTCCCTCTGCCACATCTTCATTAAATCAACACACATTTGGGCAGAGGCAGGCTGATTGATCCCCACCCTTATCTAGGTCATGGAGACTGCCTCTAGAAGCCCCTACACATCTATCCTTGAGGTCACAACTCCCCAGGAGACTGTTCCCTGACATTCCTTGCGAGTTGTTCCTCACCTGGAAGATGTGGTTGGTGGAGGTGCCCAAGCTGCTGTCCCAGGCCTGGCCCCATTTCTGGACCACTTCACCCCACTTGTCTGCCAGCTATGACTCACAATGCCTCCTAGCCAGGCCTCCTAGGGTAGAAGAGGGGACAGTGTGTTCAGTTCAGTGAAATCATTGAGCATTCACTATGCTCCAGGCTGTTCTAGGGAACTGAAGGCATTTTTATCATTAAATAGCACTCCTTGTTTTGTTTAGGCCTTTGTTGTTTTGATTTGGGACCTTTTGATACACAATCTTACTCTGTAGCTCAAGCTACATGGTCTTACTCTGTAGTCCAGGCTAGTAGGAATCCTCTGAGGGGTGGTGGTGGTGGTGGTAGTGGCAGTGGTGGCGCACGCCTTTAATCCCAGCACTCTGGAGGCAGAAGCAGGAGGATCTCTGAGTTCTGCACCAGCCTGGTCTACAGAATGAGTTCAAGGACAGCCAGGGCTACACAGAGAAACCCTGTCTCGAAAAACCACAACAAAAATCTCAGACTCACAGAGATCCACTTGCTTCTGCCTCAGAGTGCTAGAATCAGAAGGCAGCAACATGCCTTTGCCTAGTCTCCCATCTTATTTTAATTTTTTGGTTTTTCGAGACGGTTTATCTGTGTAGCTTTGCACCTTTCCTGGATTTATCTCTGTAGACCAGGCTTGCTGCGAACTCACAAAGATCTCCTGCCTCCCAAGTGCTAGGATTAAAGGCGTGCGCCACTACCGCCTGGCCTACCTTATTTTTTGAGGCACAGTATCTCACTGAACTTGGAGCTCACAGAACCAGCCAGGCTAGCTGGTCCGTAAGCTCTGGGATTGTTCCTATCTCTATCTCCACTTCTGCCAGGGAAGTGTCTTCTGGGAGTTGTAATAACACCAAGGGTGAGTATGTGGGGGCTCTCAGAGATGGTATCTATGACCTATGTGGGAGTAGGGTACCACCCAGCCTCTGCCCCACTGTGAGACTTCTGTGTTGAGTTAGTGAATGTGTATGGCAGAGGGATCCTGCTTGTTACTTCATTCCCTCCCCCAGGTTCCAGATGGATGCTGCTGTGCCCTGCAGATTGTGTGTACGGGTGCATGGGTGTCAATGTCCAATGTCCTCTTGTTTCTGTACCCCAATTCCACCCAGCACAGGGGCTATAGAAGCAGGCTGCCACACCCACTTTATTACTTGAGTACTGGTGTTCTGTACTCAGGTTCCCATGCTTGTGCGGCAGGCACTTTACTCACTGAGCCTTGTCCCCAGCCCCTTACATGGGGTTTTGTTTTGTTTTGTTTTGTGACAGGGTTTCTTTGTGTAGCTTTGGAGCCTTTCCTGGAACTCACTCTGTAGCCCAGGCTGGCCTCAAACTCACAGAGATCCACCTGCCTCTGCCTCCCAAGTGCTGGGATTAAAGGAATTTGCCACCACCACCCAGCTTTTACTTGGGTTTTTTGAGACCCGGTCCCACTTTGTTAGCCTAGGCTGGCTCAGTCTCCTAGTCCTAAATCCTGTCTTAGTCTCCTGAGCAGCTCTGGCCTATAGTCTCATGGCACACAGTTGGCTTAACCCACCATTCTTAGCAATGGTGTGGAGTGGGAGGTTACCATAAGGAGTCTGAAATTGTTCTGGGGATTGCTCTAGTGTAGATGTGGATTGTCCTCCAGGAATTGGTGTATTGCAAGCTTAGTCCTAAGTGTAGCAATGGAATGTTTTTGGGCCAGGAGATAGAGCCCAAGGCCTTCTGCATGATATGTGTGTTACTTTTCAACTGAGCTACACCTCCAGTCCCTACTGGAACCTTTAAGAGGAGAGGCCTAGAGCAATGAGGTCACTGGGGATATCCACAGAGAGGGTTAGTTCCTGAAAGACTGGTTTACAGAGTGAGCTGCACCCCACCCCTCTCTGGGGGGGGGGGGTATGAAGTTAATGGTTGATGGTGTGGCCACTGGTTAAGGTTCCCATGCTCCTGTTAGCGACCCTAATGAAATTCATTAGTTTATTGGGCTTGCATAGGCTCTCTGTTACACATACACACACACACACACACACACACACACACACACACAGTCACACCATGAAAGTAGAAGAGGGCTAGTTGGAAAGAGGAAAATGATTAGCAATAGTGATGGGGGCAGAGGAGGTAAGGGGGTAAATATGATCGAAATACACTATGTACATCTATGAACAAGTTATAATGAAACCTGCTACTATGTGTAATTAATGCATACTACTAAAAAGCATTTGTAACGAGCAGGAATGCCAGGCACAGTGGCTCCTGCCTGTATCCCAGCACTTAGGAGGCAGAGGTCAGAGGAGTACTCTGAGGTCAAGGCCAGCCTAGGCTACAGAGTGAGTTCCAGGTCAGCCTGGAATAGAGTGAGGCTGTCTAAAAAAAAAAAAAAAAAAAGCAACAGCAACAACAAAAAGAGAGAGAGAGTAAGCTTGCTTTTCCATGTGGTCTCTCCTCAAGAACCCCACCATGGTGCTGCCGCCATGTTGAGTTGCAGCCTCATCCAGGCTGGAAGAGAGCAGCATCATGCTCTTGGACCTCCTAAACTGTGAGCAAATCACTGTCTCTCTTTTTCAAATATACCTCTTTTTTTTTTTTGCTTATTTTTATTTATGTGCATGTATGCGTGTCTGTAATGAGTCTTTCTCTGTCCTACTAGCTCCCAAATAATGACACAAAGACTTCTTATTAATTATGAAAGATTGGCCTTTAGCTTAGGCTAGTGCTGTGGATATCGCTCTGTGTAAATAAAGTTCTGATTGGCCAATGGCCAGGCAGGAAGTATAGGCGGGACAAGAGAGAAGAGGATGCTGGGAAGTAGGAGACTGGAGAGAGACACCGCCAGCCGCCGCCATGAGAAGCAACATGTAAAGACACTGGTAAGCCACAAGCCATGTGGCAAAGTATAGATAAGCAGAAATGGGTTAATTTAAGATAGAAAAAGTAGATAACAAGAAGCCTGCCACAGCCATACAGTTTGTAAACAATGTAAGTTTCTATGTGCTTTCTTGGTTGGGTCTGAGCGACTGTGGGACTGGCAGGTAAGAGAGATTTATCCTGACTGGGCCAGACAGAAAAACTCCAACTACAGGCTTGTTTTTAACTAGCTCTTATAACTTGAATTAAACCATATTCTTATTAATTTATGTTTCACCATGTGGCTTTTTACCTTTCTTTCATTTTTTTGTTTGTTTGTTTTTTGTTTTTTCTAGACAAGGTTTCTCTGTGTAGTTTTGTGCCTTTCCTGGAGCTCACTCTGTGGTCCAGGCTGGCCTCAAACTCACAGAGATCTGCCTGGCTCTGCCTCCCAAGTGCTGGGGTTAAAGATGTGCACCACCACTGCCCGGCTCTTTCATTTTGTATGTCCAACTCCCTCCATGTCTTCTTGGCATCTCCTCTGCGCCGCCTCCCTCACCCCTCAAGCCCTGCCTATACCTCCTGCCTAGCTATTGGTTACACCTCAGCTCTTTATTACACCAATCACAGCAACACACCTTCATATGGTGTGCAATTATCCCACAACATTTCCTCTTTTTTGTCTAAATAAAAAGGATAGGTTTTAACTTTAACATAGTAAAACTATATACAATAAGAACAATTATCAGGTAAGAATTACATTCACAATGTCTCGTGTGCTATGGGATGTTTTTCTGTGTGCTTTGAATATGTGTGGCTCCCGTTGGATAATAAATAAAGCTGCATTGGCCTATGACTGGGCATGATGAAGCCAGATAGGAAAATCCCAAAGAGATAGTGAGCAAAGAAGGTGGGAGCCGAGGAGACACCAGCTCACTGCCAAAAGAGCAACAAGATGCCAGGAGACCCTTAACACCAAGGTCACATGGCAACATAATAGGAATGGGTTAGTTTAAGATGAAAGAGCTAGCTAGCAAGAAGCTGAAGCCATAGGCCATACAGTTTGTAATTAACATAAGCCTCTGAGTGATTATTTTTTTTTTTTATTATTTTTTGTTTTTTTCAAGACTGGGTTTCTCTGTGTAGTTTTGGTGCCTGTCCTGCATCTCACTCTATAGACCAGGCTGGCCTCGAACTCACAGAGATCTGCCTGCCTCTGCCTTCCGAGTGCTTGGATTAAAGGCATGCCACTGCCCAGCCCAAAACTATCTTCTTAGACCTCAAAACATTTTCTTAGATAAACAGTTTAAGCTTTTGTGTCTCTCAACCGTATGTACCTCATATCTCTTTTGTGAGTTTCTTTTCTGAATTTGGTAAAAAGGAAAACTGTAACTAACTATCTCATCTTCAACTCCATCAGAGACCAAGAAGGATATAATACTACCTGAGTAAACAGGAAGCACAGAGCAAGCAACTTCCAAAACTATAGAAACAACAGAAACAGCTGGCTGCCTGGACAGTCACCCAAGGTTCCTCTGTAACATTGGGGCATCCATCTTCAGTCTATAGGTCTAGAATATCTGACAGATTTTTCTGTGAAGTAGGAATTTTGAAGGACTGTCCTACCTTGTCTTGGCAAAGTTATCAGTTGTCTTCTTTTGTGTCCTGGTTGCCCAATTTGGACAACATACTGTCAGCAATCGTGGCAAGGGCAGTTTCTTGGCCAAGTGGCTAGCTTTGCCACATTGAAAGCAAACTCCATATGGAGGTTCTTTGAAGCCCATCATCCTTTTTGAAGTAAATTGGCGCTGCCAGGAGCAGATGTGTCTCACTGTCATGAAAAGCCTTATGTTATTAAAGCATCTTAAATGCCATATTCTGTAGTTCTTTGAAGTCTTTGAACACCATCTATTTAAAATATATCTATTTGACCTTGAAAAACTACCTATCATGACTCTAAACAACTAACTACTAACCTGCTTTTTTATTATCCTAAATAGTTTTCAATGTCTAAAACTTTACATTTTTAAATTAGCTGTATAGGTACAATACCTTAAACAAGAATAGAAACATATATACATTGTAACAAAAATAACCTTAAATTAATATCAATAAGCTGAGGGGGTTCCCCCCTCGGTTCCCTGAGATTCTAGCTTCATGCACAGCAGAGCTTCTTAAAAGAGCCACACCTCTGCATGCTAAGCCTACCCAAAAGACCACTTTTTCAGGCTCTGTGTGGATATTTGAGCCCTACATTGGGTATCACATGTAGTTGGATATTTCATTGGGTTCACAGCTGACAAAGATACAGAGACTTATTTATTGTGAAAGCTCAGCCTTAGCTTAGGCTTATCCCACTAGCTCTTATAACTTAACCAGTTTCTACTCATCTACATTTTACCATGTGACTTTTTTTTTCTTTTTCTTTTTTTTTGGGGGGGGGGTTTCGAGACAGGGTTTCTCTGTAGCTTTGGAGCCTGTCCTGGAACTCACTTTGTAAACCAGGCTGGCCTTGAACTCACAGAGATCCACCTGCCTCTGCCTCCCAAGTGCTGGGATTACTGGCGTGCACCACCACCGCAGGCACCATGTGACTTTTTATCTTTCTTCCATTTTTGTATGCTTAACTCCCGCCATGTCTTGGCATCTCTTTTACACCTCCTCTCTCTGCCCAGAAGTCCTGCTTATACCTCTTGCCTAGCTATTGGTTGGTTGTTCAGCTCTTTATTACGTCAATCACAGCAACATACCTTCACACAGTGTACAAATACCACACAACAAGCAATTTGTATGGGAGGGCGCGAGTTGTGCATATGAATGTACTGCCCAAGGAGGCCAGAAGAGGGCATCAGATCTCTGCCTGTAGTTACAAGTAGTTGTGAGCTGACCATTGTTCTGAAAATTGAACTTGGGTTCTCCACAAGAATAGCAGGAACCTATAAGCCAATTCTCCAGTCCTGAATCCTCTTTTCTTTTACAAACAAAATCGTCATAACAGAAAGCAGAGTGGTATAGGGAGTTACTAGACTCTCCCTCATTACCTGGTGTCATGCAGTGAGTTTTCAAGAAGTACAGTGAGAGATGAAAATTCTTGCTGAGGTGATTCATGAGGGCGTGCTCTCAGGGGAAAAGATGGAAGTAGGGCAGGTTTAACACTAAAGGGAGACTGGTATACGTGGAGATTGTCTTTTCCCCTGCGGAACTCAGCACAGGTTGTACCACAGTGAGGAAGGGGCCAGTCTTTGTGCCTGCCCCTTCAGGCCTCTCACTTCTGTCAGTTGCTGGCAGGGGAAACTGAGTTACCACCTGACAACAAAAGCAGCAATGGATGGTAATTCCTAGTAGTAAAGATCTGAGTAGGGGTCTGGGGAGACGGCTCAACAGCTGAGAGTGCTTGCTGCTCTTCCAGAGGACTCAGGGTTGGTTCTCAGCACCCAGATCAAGTGGCTTACAACTGCCTCTGATTCCCGCTTCAGGGAATTGATCGATCCCTCTCCCTCTCCTCTCTCTCTCTCTCTCTCTCTCTCTCTCTCTCTCTCTCTCTCTCTCTCACACACACACACACACACACACACACACACACACACACACGTGAATTGTGGCATGTGTATGTATTCGCATATACACATGAATGTGTATATGTGCACTTATGTATACACACACACACACAGTCCTGGCTGGTTTTACCTCAACTTGATATAAGCTAGAGTCCTTTGGGAAGAAGGAAGAAGGACTCTCAGTTGAGAAAATGCCCCCATAAGATTGGTCTGTACGCAAGTCTGTAATCCATTTCCTTAACTGCTGATTCATGTGGGAGGGCCCAGCCCATTGTGAGTGGTGTAATCCCTGGACAGGTAGTCTGCCCAGGATGCTGCTATAAGAAAGCAGGCTGAGCAAGCCAGTGCTGTGGGATGTTATGTATGTGAAGTGTGTTGCTCTGATTGGTTAATAAATAAAACACTGATTGGCCAGTAGCCAGGCAGGAAGTATAGGTGGGCTAAGGAGAGAGGAGAATTCTGGGAAGTGGAAGGCTGAGTCAGAGAGACGCTGCCAGCCGCCGCCATGAAAAGCAAGATGTAAGGTACTGGTAAGCCATGAGCCATGTGGCAACTTATAGACTAATAGAAATGGGTTAATTTAAGATATAAGACCTAGATAACAAGAAGCCTGCCATGGCCATACAGTTTGTAAGTAATATAAGTCTCTGCGTGTTTACTTGGTTGGGTCTGAGTGGCTGTGGGACTGGTGGGTGAGAGAGATTTGTCCTGACCGTGGGCTAGACAGGACCAGGAAAACTCCAGCTAAAGCCAGGAAGGAGCAAGCCTGTAAGTAGCACTCATCCATGCCCTCTACTCTGGCTTCTGCCTCCAGGTTCCTGCCTTGAGTTCCTGCCGACTTCCCTGGATAGTGAACTATAAGTTGTAAAATAAACCCTTTCCTCCTCATGGGTCATGATGTTTTATCACAGCAGTAGTAACCCTAAGACACACACACACTATAATAACAAAATTTTTATATTTTTTTAAAGATTTATTTATATGTAGACAGAAGAGGGCGCCAGGTCTCATTGCAGATGGTTGTGAGCCACCATGTGGTTGCTGGGAATTGAACTCAGGACCTCTGGAAGAGCAGTCAGTGCTCTTAACCTCTGAACCATCTCTCCAGGCCCCCCTGAATAACTTTTTAAACTAAAATAGGCTGGAGAGTTGGCTCAGTGGCTCAGACCAGACCATGTATTACTATTACAAAGAACCCAAGTTTGCTCCCAAGCATCCACATTGATTGGGATAGCTCCAGCTCCAGGAGATCCAATCCCTTCTGGCCACTGCATTCTTAATTTTATAATTAAAAATAGAAGTAAATCTTTAAAAAAGTGCAAGGGAACCAGGTGGCGGTGACATAGGCCTAGCAACTTGGGAGGCAGATCTCTGAGTTTGAGGCCAGTCTGGTCTACAGAGTGAGTTCCAGGACAGACAGAGTTACACAGAGAAACCCTGTCTTGAAAAACCAAATAAATACATAAATACATAAAAATAAATAATAAATAAATAATGAATTAATGAATGAATGCTGGGGAACTGAGTGGTGGTAGCACTTGTCTTTAATCCTAGGACTCGGGAGGCAGAGGCAGGCCAGTATCTGAGCTCAAAACCAACCTGTTCTACAACTCAAGTTGAGGACAGTCAGAGTCAGAGCTATACAGAAAACCCTGTCTCAACAAATAAATGCAACAGAACCATGTACAGTGACACACACCTTTAGGTGGATTATGAGTTCAAGGCCAATCTAGTCTACAAAGCAAATTCCAAGCCAACCAGGGTTACCTAGACGCTGTCTCAGAAACCCAAAGTAAATAAATGGAAAATGCCGGGGAAATCATTATATGAAGAAGAATTTCTGATTCTGATACATGCAGTGAAGAAAATAAAACCAATCCAGAGAGTGGCTTTAAGACTGAGGGGTGAGAACTAATTCAGACCTGGTATTCAGAGGGGGCACTTCATTATGCTTAAATCTGAACAACGATGGTGAGACAAAATTGGAGATCTGTGGTCTAGAGCTGGGAAGGAACTTGCCATACCTGAAGGCCAGGGGTAGGATGAAGGGAGGTCTGCCTGTCTCTGCTTGGTCTCTAATCTCAGTGGCCTCTTCTCAGGGCTTCCTAGTTCCTTCACCCTCTGCATGGCCCTAGGAGGGGTTGGACCCAACCCCAAGGGCATGCTCAAGGGGCAGCATAGTGGTGGCAGTACTGCCTTCTGGGAGTTTAACTCTTTCCCGACTGGGGGGTCTCTATTTGCTGGCCTTGAACTCCTGGACTCGGGGACTGCAGAAGCACAGCACATCCACTCTCTCACAGTTTTATTGAGGAGTAATTGACACAATACAGTGCATTCATCATGGCCAGTTTGATAATTTCCTTGACCTCATCTCCGAAAAGCAACAAGGTAAAGGTTTACATTGCCTGCAGAAGTTATCTGTTCTCATTACTGTGGTTAACAGTCTGTTGGATTCTATATACTAAAATTAGTCAATATGTACCCCATGCAAGGGGGAGGTAGTAGCTGGCTTCTTGTAGCATATTTATTTTAAGGTATCTATGTTGTATTGACAATTTCATTTTATAGGTGAATAGCATTCCACTGTATGAATATACTACACAATTTGTTTTTTCTCTTGGTAAAAATGTGGGTGGTTTCTAGTTTGGACAAGTGCACATAAAGAAAGCTTCATTGAACATGTCTAACATCTCTGTGCATTGTATAGACGCCCCCCCCCCCACCATTTCTCTTGAATTAATACAAGTGTATGAATGGTAGGGTCACATGGCAAGTGTGTTAGCCTTTTCCCAACTTGCTTGTAGCACACCCTTAACACCAGTGATCCCAAGTTTCAGCTCCTCTAGGCCTGGCCAAACCTTGGTAAGATAAGACTTAATTTTAGCCATTGTCTTCCCATGTCTCTATTGTCTAACCTGTGGTTTTAATTTGCGTTTTCCTAATGGTTAGTTACACATATTTCTTAGCCATTTTGACAAAGTGATGGTTCAAGTCTTCTTCATATTGTATCTTTCTATTTTGTTTTGTTTTTTGAGACAGGGCCTCACAAGATAGCCCCTGCTGGCTTGTAACATGCAGTATTCCAACTATAGGTTTGCAATTTCTGTCCAGCTCTTGCTCATTTTTGAATTTGGATTTGTTGTCTGTCTTTTTTGTTTGTTTGTTTGGTTGGTTGGTTTTTCGAGACAGGGTTTCTCTGTGTAGCTTTGCACCTTTCCTGGATCTCACTCTGTAGCCCAGGCTGGCCTCAAACTCACAAAGATCCACCTGGTTCTGAATCCCGAGTGCTGGGATTAAAGTTGTGCACCTCCACCCGGCTGTTGTCTTTCTTTTAGACAGGGTCTCATACATACCAGGCTGTCCTCAAGTTCACTGTGTAGCCAAGGATGGCTTACCAAATTGTAGGTTTTTTTGTTTTTGCTTTCATTTTTTCAAGACAGGGTTTCACTGTGTAGCCCTGGCCTGGAACTCACGCTATAGACAAGGCTAGCCCTGAACTAATAGATCTGCCTGCCTCTGCCTCCCCAGTGCTGCCTGGCTTGAATTGGTTTTTTTTGTTTGTTTGTTTGTTTTTTACTGCAAAAAACGGAAGCAAATTTTGCAAATATTTCCATGTAGTCTGTGATTTCTTGTTAGTGTAAAAGTTTTAATTTTGATAAAGTCCAAAATTTGTCAATTTTTGGTTTTTGAGTTTGTAATTTTTGCATCATATTTAAAAACTCATTGTCAGTCGTAAGGAAACTAAGATTTTCCTTTATGTGCTCTTCTAAGAAATTACAATTTTAGTTTTACATGTAAGTCTGCCTCATTTCTAATCTTGTTTGTGTTTTTTTTCCATAAATATTTTTCTTTTTCTGTATTACTCAGTACCATTTATAATAAAGTTGAGCCAGGAGTGGTGTTACATGCCCTTGGTCCCACCACTTGGAAGGCTGGATCTCTGTGAGTTCGAGGTCAGCCTGGTCTACAAAGGAAGTTCCAGGACAGCCAGGGCTACACAGAGAAATTGTCTGGAAAAACCAAAAACCAAACAAACAAACAAAAAAAAGCAGTGTCTCCTCCACTAACTGTGGTAGTGTCTTTACTGATGATCATCCTGAGGGATCTTTCTGTTTCTGTCCTCCATCTCTCTCTCATGTCTTCCTTCCTTCCAGACTAGAGCTGTATTTATCTTCATTGTCAAACTGACTGGTTTAAAATCACCATGGAAACAGCTCTTAAGTGTGTCTGTGAAGGTATTTTCAGAAAGTCTTAATTTGGAGGGAAGACCCACATTGACCCAGGGTTAAGGTCCTAGACAGAATAAGAAGAAAGCTGGCAGAGCATCCAGAGAGACGGTTTCACTGGTGAAGTTGCTGCCATGGAAACATGAAGACTGGGGTTTGATCCCTAACACCCATGTACAAAGCTGGGCCTTGTGCCCCTGCCTGTGGTCCCAGCACAGGAGGATGCTGGGGCCTTGCTGGCTGTCAGTCTGCTGAGCCAGTTTGCTCCAGGTCCCATTGAAAGGCTCTGTCTCGGGGTTGGGGATTTAGCTCAGTGGTAGGGCGCTTGCCTAGCAAGTGCAAAGCCCTGGGTTCAATCCTCAGCTCCAGGGAGGGGGGGAGGCTCTGTCTCAAAAAAGGTGGAGAGTGATTGAGGAAGACACCAGAAGTCAACCTCTGACCTCCATGCATACACACACACACACACACACACACACACACACACACACACACACACCCCTATATCTACACACAAACAGGTATACACACCACAGTCACTTTAATAAATAAAAGGAATGCTTTGACATCTCCAGTGTCCTTTGAATTTTTAGAAACAGAATTTCATTTTCACCAAACAGACCCTCATGCTAGATGCCCAGCGATCTTTCCTCACCTGGATGCTTAAGGGCACTCAAAGGGTGTCTGGTGGGCATGGATCAGAGCTCAGGAAACTCACTGGTTTCACCATGCACATTGTCTCATGAAAGTCCATTTCCACTATGAAAGACTGAGGTATAACAGTGACGAGTACTGTCTAGCATGCACAGGGACCTGGGTTCCATCCTCAGCACTGAAGACGCTGCACAAAATTAAAAACAAGGGAACGGCATGGTGCACATGCTTTAATCCCAATACTTGGAAGCCAGAGGTAGGCTGGTCTCTGAGTTGGAGGCTAGCCTGGTCTACATAGAAACCTGGCTATGCAGGGCTGAATGGCGAGAGCCAAAAAATAAAACAACATGATATTTTGGGTATGTCGTGGATGACCACCAGAAGATATATGGTTTTAATTCCCATTATTCATCTACTCCCATACAGGAAAAGCTGCCAAACACAAGGAAATTGTACTTGGTGACTGAAGCAGGAGGTAAAGAGGGATGCAGTTAACACCCAGTTTGCCAGGTCATTCCTTTCATGAACACACTTCGGGTTTGAGGACATTTCTCTAAGGTTTTTTTTTTTTTTTTTTTTTTTTTTAATTTATATGTTTGGGGGCTGGAGAGATGCCTCAGCAGCCAAAGGTACTTCTTGTTCTTGCAGAGGACTGGGTTTGATTCTCAGCACCCACATGGTGGCTCACAAACACTTGTAACTTTAGTTCCAGGGGACTCCCATGCCTTCTGGCCTCCTCTCGCACATATAGTGCACAAACATATATGCAGGTGAAACACTCATACACAAAATTTTAAAAATATTTTTTAAAAAGTTAAGCTGGACAGTGGTGGTGTATGCCTTTAATCCCAGCACTTGGGAGGCAGAGATCTCTGTGAGTTGAGGCCAGTCTGGTCTACAGAGTGAGTTCCAGGAAGGACAGCCAGGGCTACCCAGAGATATTATCTTGAAAAACAAAACAAAATTTATGTGTATCTATTTGTGCTAGTGTAAATTTATACTGGTGTGTGTGTGTGTGTGTGTGTGTGTGTGTGTGTGTGTGTAAGCCAGAAGAGCGAGGAAGATCCCTGGGAGCTGGAATTAAGGTGGTTGTGAGCTGTTCATGTGAGCACTAGGAAACAAACCCGGAGCTTTTGAGAAGTTCTTGTTATAATATTGAGGAACCAGCCTCAATATTATACATCCCAGGGGCTCAGGAGAGGGAACTACTATTTAATAGCAAGGACTATTTTCGGGAAATAGAATCTCAGCACACCAAGCTCTGTAGTCTATTTGCTTTAATTCCTCTGGCATAACATCCTATACACAGCTTCAGTTCTGTTCTCGTGCCTAGCTCCTTTCTTGTCTGATTTCTCTCTATACTTATCTACTGCTCCCTCTAAGTTCTATCTTAATTCTCTCGTCTTGATTCTGCCTCACCTAGGGCCTTTTCAGCTTGTTCTTTTTTTTTTTTTTTTTTTGGAGCTGAGGACTGAACCCAGGGCCTTGTGCTTGCTAGGCAAGTGCTCTACCACTGAGCTAAATCCCCAACCCTTCAGCTTGTTCTTACCCAGCTAGTACTTCCCGTCTGGCTCTTCCTCATCTTCCATCACGTTCCTCTAGTACACTCTTCTAGTCCTTCAATCTAGTTCTTCCCCATCTCGGTTTGTTCCTCTCAAATTCTTACCCATCTAGTTCTTCCATTCTCTTTTCTCTTCTCTGCCCCCCTGTGCCCTGGAAGTCCTGGTATAAAAAGGGAGGGTCTGAGCTAAATTGTGTAAAGCTATTACTTAATGTCCACCTGACCTAGGCGGTGTCCCCTTGTGGAATTTAAGTCAGGAGAGTTTTATGTGGGCTGCTATCACTGTTAGTCCTTGAAAGTTGGGCGCCCACCTGGGTGGTGTCTCCTTGTGGAATTTATGTTAAGTCAGGAGACTTGCACATGGGCTGTTATTGTTAGTCCACAGAAGCTGGGCGCCCACCTGGGTGGTGCTTCCTGAAGTCCTTGAAAGTGGCTAAGGGAGATATCTGATTCCAGAGAAAGCCTTTCCTGAGGCTGTTCTCCAAATACCTGGAATGTGTATGTCCAGAGAGTGATCAGTCCACACTGTTAGCCCTTCTTAGGGAAAAGTCAATTGGGAAAACTATGAAGGCACACATGATTTTCATAACAGAAGACAGCTGATATATAACAAGCCAAGTAACACCAAAAACTCCTTGGGATTTGGCTTCCTCTGAAGGAATTCCCTGATCCCTCCAGGTAGTGACTTTGCCATAACCAGCTGAGTTCTTATGATATATTCCTGCAGCCTGCAGCAAGAAGTAATAGCTCTTAATCCCTGACCCATCTCTCCAGCCGCAGGAGACTTGTATGTGATTACACCTATGTGTGTGTACTGTGTGGAGGACAGAAGAATATCTTAGGTGCCTCTCATCTCCACCTCTTCCTAAATCAGATTCTCTCCCCGAACCCGGGGCTTGTGTTTCTCTGCTAGTCTGGAAACCTGCAAGCCGAAGAAATCCTCAGGTCTCTGCTCCTCTCAGAGCTAGGGTTACAAGTGTGTGCCAGATGCCCAGATTGTTACATAAATGCTATGATCTGAAATCTGGTGTTTGTGCTTGGGCAACATGCTGAGCTGTCTCTTCAGCCCCTTGTAGAAATATAATGTTAACTAAAGGATTTGCATTCATAATTATAAAAAAAAAAAAAAAAAAACCAACCACACACACACACACACACACACACACACACACACACACACAAAACCAACCAACCCAGTCCACAGTAGGTTTTGACTATTTTAACAGCTTCCCCTCAACACCATTTAAATCTGGTCTCTGTGAGGAGGGAGCACCAAGTCCCAACAGATCTGAACATAAGGACATAAAGGTCATTGTAATGACATGAGGAAAGAAGAGAACAAGAAAGCCAGGTGTGGGCCTGCAAGATGCCTGAGTGTATAAAGATGTTTGCTCTGCAGGCCTGGCAACCTGAGTTTGCTGTCTGGAAGCCACACAAAGGTGGAAGGGAAGAACTGACCCCATAAAGTTTTCCTCTGACCTGGACAGCATCCACATACAATGTACACACAATACATTTTGTTGTTGTTTTGAGACAATCTCAGTACGTGGCCTTGCCTGGCCTGAGGCTTGATATGTAGACTGTAGTGACCTAAAACTCAGATCTGCCTGCCTCTGCCTCCCCAGTGACGGGACGAAAGGTGTGCACCACCACACCTGGCACTCGTGCTGAATTTAAAGCTTGATGCGGTGTCAAGCACCTGTTAGCACTCTGAAGGCTGAGGCAGGAGAATTGGAGAAAGTTGCAGGCCAGCCTGGGATGAATAGTGTGTTTGAGTTTGAGCCCAGACCTTGTCTATCTGTTTCTGGAAGAAAAAAAAAGGAACCAAACTAAATTCTCAGATTTCCCTGTACTACAGGCATCTTGGTCAGTAGCCCCTTCTGGCAGCTGAAGATAACAAACACTCCTATAACTGAGAAAGTGAATTCCTACTTCACCTACAACAGGTTCATTCCGGCTTCTGAGATTGTTCACTTCATTGTGGTTATGGGTCAAACCCACAGCCTTGAGTGTGCTGGACACCTGCACTTCCACTCAGCTACACCATTCACGCGGGCTTCTGAGGTATTCTGCTAGTGATATTTGTCCTTCTCTGAGAAAATGAGCAGATCCTTGTGCTTTACAAAGAGTAAAACAGGGCTGGGAAGATGGTTCCAGGTTTAAAGTACTTGCTATGAAAGTCTGAGGGCCTGAGTTCAATCCCCAGAAGCCAAGTCAAAATTGAGCTGTGGCGGTGCACATCTGTAATCCCAGCCCTCCTCCCGTGAGATGGGAGGACTAGCTGTGGTGGTGCACATCTGTAATCCCAGCCCTCCTTCACTGAGATGGGAGATGGGGCTGAATTACCAGAAAGCTATCAGGCCAGCTAGCCAAAGTACTATTGTGTAGCAACAGAGACAAGGGACCCTGTCTTAACAAGATATAAGAGAGAATGAGGCCTGAAAGTTATCCTCTGACAGCCACACATGTGCCTTGGCATGCTTGAAACCACATACACACAAAATCAAGGTTTTTTTGTTTGTTTGTTTGTTTGTTTGTTGTTTGTCTTGTTTTGTTTTAAGTAGGCATTGAAGTGACTGCTATGGTTAAGAGCTACTGATGTTCCTCTTGAGTTTGACTCCCAGCACCCATGTCAAATGGCTCATAACTACCCATAACTCCAGTTTTGGGGGATTATATGCCCTCTTCTGGCCTCTACAGGCAACTACATACTTGTGTTGTATACAGAGATGCGCACACACACACACACACACACACACACACACACACACACACAAATTTCCAAGTATGGTTGTGCATGCCTTTAACCCCAGCACTCAGGAAGGCAGAAGCAGTCGGATCTCTGTGAGCTTGAGACCAGCCTGGTCTGGGTCTGCCTAGTGAGTTCTAGGCCAGCCAAAACTAAAAATGAGACTATTTACATGTCAGTAATCCAGCAGCAGCAGGATGGTGGGCAGAAACAGAACCCTGAGATCTTTCAGGGAAGATTTCAGTCATACCAGGAAAGAAGTGAACTGAAAATAAGCCAGCACACATGCCAGCAGACTCCCTAACATCTGCCTCAGACACCAGGTCATAAACCACAGCCATTTTTTTCATTTTTTAAAAATTGGGTTGGGCACTGTGATGTACCCTATAATCCTAGCACTCAGGAGGCAGAAGCAGGGGAATATCTGTGAATTTAAGGCCAGCCTGGGCTACAGAGTGAGTTCCAGGCTAGCTGGAGCCACACAGGTGAGACCCTTTAAAAAAAAAACAAGAATAATTTTTCCCCCCCCCCCGAGACTGGGTTTCTCTGTGTAGCTTTGGCGCCTTTCCTGGAATTCACTTTGTAGCTCAGGCTGGCCTCGAACTCAGAGATCTGCCTGCCTCTGCCTCCCAAGTGCTGGGATTAAAGGCATGTGCCACCACTACCCAGCATAATTTTAAAGTTTTATTTGTGTGTGTGTATATGCATTCTTGCCTGTGTGTGTCTTTGCACATCACATACATGTATGTCTGCTGCCTATAGAGGTCAGCAGAGGGCCTTGGAACCCCAGGGATTCTAGTTGCAGACGGTTGTGAGCCACCGTATTGGTACTAGGAATCAAACCTATGTCCTCTGGAAAAGGAGCCAGTTAGTTCTCTTAGCTACTGAGCCATCTCTCCAGCCCTGAACAGTGTTTCTTCTTGTTATTGTCTTCTTTAAGTGTTAATTAGGAAAAAAATGTTAAGTTGATTTTTATGTTTGTTTCATATCTAAGTTTAAAAATCTTTTGTGCTGGGCATGGTGGCACAAGCCTTTAATCCCAGCACTGGGGAAGGAGAGGCAGACAGATCTCTTAGTTCCAAGCCAGCTTAATTATATAGTGAGGCCCTATCTCAGTTAAATGTAAACAAGAAAAATCTTTGATGAGAGCTGAGGATTTATACAATGTTAGAGTGTTGCCTTGTGATGCAAAGGGCCCTGAGTTCAGCATTGCAGAAATGGTTTATGGTTTATATTTATAGGATAGTTATAAGTAAATAGCATTTATTTATTTACTTGTTTGTTTGCTCATTTATTTTTGCACTGTCAGCCCAAATGAATGGCTCAGAGTGGGTTTCTGCTTGTATGCACTCAAATGAGATTGTGCAGGGTTAATCTTTAGCCTATGTGTGCTTTTCTTTTCTGGACTCATTGTTCTTTTTGCCTGGCTTCTTGTTATCACTTCAGTGAACACCTGAGGTATTCTACACAAAACAGAATTCTGTTCTGAGCTTTGAGCTTCCAAAATAGACTGAGGGCAGTCGTCCTGAAAGATAGATCTTGCTCTCCCCCTGCTCCCGCTTATTTGGGGGACTGGTTTTTTGAAGTCCTATTCTCTCCCTCAGCGGTACCTCTTACCTCACCCAGTGCTGGTGTTACATAGTCTTGCACAATCTTGCCAGCTTAAAAGTTCTATGAAAAATACCTGTGTACCTATTATCCAAATTTGGTCAATATTTTAACCTACTTGCCTTGATTCTAAACATTTATATACATTATAGTCCTTTATTCTTTTGTTTGTTTGTTTTTTGAGACAGGGTTTCTCTGTGTAGCCCTTGCTGTCCTGGAACTCACTGCATAGACCAGGCTGACCTTGAACTCAGAGGTCCACCTGCCTCTGCCTCCTGAGTGCTGGGACAAAAGGCATATACCCCCATACCGGGCTATATATTCTATCATTTGAGAAAGGATGTTAAACAGGCAAGGCTGGCTTGGAAATCAGCATGTAGCTGAGGATGACCTTAGACTTCTGATTTTTCTATATTACTCCCTGAGTGTAGAGATGATGAGCATGTGCCTCCATGCCCAGTTTATGAAATGCTGGGCCCAGGACCTCACATATGCCAGCAGACTACTTTATCAACTGAACTTCATCCCCACCCCTCAGTGTGTATTCTCTTAAATGATCCCAGTATAGCAACCAACTTTATATGGAGATTGATACTATCCATGCTTCAATTCTGCAGGTTTATGAGTGGTGTCCACTCAAGATTGTTGATGTTAAAATACCCTGTTCATGCCTAGCAGTGGTGGCACATGCCTCCACTCCCACCACTCTGGATGCATAGGCAGGTGAATCTCAGAGTTCAAGGCCAGCCTGATCTACATGGAGTGAGTTCTAGGACAGCCAGAGCTACACAGAGAAACTCTGTCTTGAGATAAATAAATAAATAAATAAATAAATAAATAAATAAATATCCCATTCCTTATCAAGCTTCCCCAAATTTAACAACCATTGATGATTTTGCTTGACCTGAATTTTAAAAATAATTTTACTTTATGGGTGTTTTGCCTGCATATATGTCTATGCACCTCTTGAGTGCCTGGTCCCCTCTGAGGCCAGAAAAGTTGAGTAAATCCCCTGAGACTGGAGTTACAGTTGTGAGCTACCATATGGGTCCTAAGAACCGAACCCAGATCTTTTGGGGGAGAATAGCCATCCCTCTAACCTTTGATCTAAATTTATTTAAAAATGACTTTTGTAGCCAGGCATGGTGACAAACTTGGGACACAGAGGGAAGTTGCTCTCTAGGTTTGAGACCAGCTTGGTCTACATAGCCAGGGCGGGGCCAACTAGAACTATATATATTGAGGCTGTCTCAAAAAAAAAAAAAAAACAACTCCTTTTGTTATGATGGGGATCAAACCCAAAGTCTTGCACATGTGAGGCACTTGCTGCGCCATTGAATTGTGTCCCCAGCTGCCTGATCTGAATGTTTCATAATGTGGAAGAATCACCTTTTCTAGAATCATCTTTTCTAAACTCATCCTTTCCTTCTATTCATATCTGCCAATGGACCCTCAGCAGCTCCTGGAAGCAAGAGATCCACTCTCTTCTCTACTGATTGTATATTATTGTTTATTATTGATAGAACTCACTTTGGTTTTGGTTGTGTGTGTGTGCTTTTTACAGTTATTTATGGTAGAGGCACATATGCCACAGAGCACATGTGGTGACCAGAAGATAGCTTGGAGAATCAGTCTCCGCTTTCACCACGTGGGTCTCAGAGACTGCCATCAGGCTTGCTAGCAAGTATATTTACCTGCCGAGGCAGCCTGCTGGCCCTGATTTGTTGTTTGTTTTCTTGAAGATTTATTTTTGTGTGTCTTTGGGTACATGTCAGAAGAAGGCATCAGATTCCCTGTAGCTGGAGTTACAAGTAGATGATAACACCCCCATGGTGGTGCTGGGAACCATACTCAGTCCCTCTGCAAGAGCAGCAAATGCTATTAATCACTGAGCCATCTCTCTACCCCATTCTCCTTGTTTTGTGTTTTGAGAGAGAGTCCTATATAACATAGGTCTTGAACGCTGGATCCTCCAGTATCTTTCAAGTATCAGAAGAGTGAGATTACAGGTGTGTGCTACCATCCCTGGATTAATTTATATTTCTCAGTGGTTTATAAGTCTTTCAATTACTTCAATCCTCAGATAGATAAGCCCTTACCCTGAAAATCTGATGCAGTAGTCTGCAATACAGCTTGGGTACTGGTCTTGTTTTTTTATCAAGATCTCACCACAAAACCCAGATGGCATCATATTTTTTTCCATGTCTTTAGTTTATTTATAATCTTATCTAGGATAAGAATTCAAGTGTTTCTGGCGGTGGTGGCACATGCCTTTAATCCCCCGCACTTGGGAGGCAGAGCCAGGTGGATCTCTGTGAGTTCGAGGGCCACCTGGTCTACTGTTTCGGGGGAAAAAAAAAAAAAAAAAAAAAAAGAATTCAAGTGTTCAATTAAATTTTCAGAGATCACACCTGAGGTAGTTTGAATGAGAAGTCCCCAGAGGCTCATATGTTTGAATACTTGGTCCCCAGTAGTAGAACTGTAGAACTGTTTGGGAAGGATTAGGAGGTGTGACCTTGTTTGAGTAGGTGTGGCCTTGATGGAGGGAGTGTGCCACTAGGGGTGGGCTTTGAGGTTTCAAAAGCTAGGCCCAGTCTCTCTCACTCTGCCTGCTGCCTGTGGATCAGGATGTAAAGTTCTGAGCTACTACTCCAGCACCATGCCTGCCTGCCTGCTGCCATGATGATCATGGACTAACCCTCTAAAACTGTAAGCGAGCCCCTAATTAAGTGGTTTTTTTTAAAATAAGTTTCCTTGTTCATGATGTCTCTTCACAGCAATAGAACAGTAAGACACCACCTCTTGACCATTCTTCATGTCTGTTAAATGGATGAATTAAACATCCTTATTTCTTAAGTAGCTGGTGCCTTACTATGAAGAAGGTGCAACAAATCCAGACCCAAAGTACACAGTCCTCATAGTCAGTAACCACTGCATATTTTCCACTGAAAATGGCAAATTCTTCATGGGTCCTCCTCCTAATGGCTGTGATGGACCATGGAGGTGAACCTTCGGATGCTCTGGCCCAATATAATGCTGCTAGAAACTCTGCAGGGGAGCACAGAGACAGAAAGCAGAAGAAATGGCCACACTACTCAAGTCTTCTTTCCTCACAGGCTTGCTAGTCAAACTTTTTTGTTTTATGGGACAGGGACTCCTTAGCTCGGGCTGGCTTCAAACTTGTTATATAGTCAGGAATGACCAAGCTGCTGCTCATCTGGCTTCCACCTCCCCAGTGCTGGCATTACAGATGTACCACCATCCACCACGCCTGTTCTATGCAGCTCTGGGAATAGAACCCAGGGCCTCTTGCATGCCTGGCAAGCACCTATCACTGTATGAACTGAGAGCTACATCCCTAGTCCATGGCCTCAAACTTTTCATTTTCCTACTGCGTCCTCCTGCATGCTGGGATTACTGTTGATTTGCAGTGGGATTTGAGAAGCTGCTCAGATGATGCTGACATTCAGGCAGGGAAAATGAGGTACACGTAGAACAGAGACCAAGATAAGCAAGCAGAGAAGCAGTGTAGGGCAAACAGAGAATGTGGCAAGAGAGGGAAACTGTTCAGCTAAGGGTGAGAGAGGGCAGTGGTTTGGTAGAGTGAGATTAACACATCCTATCTCTGTTTGGAGAGATGGTCAGCAATCAAGAGCTCTGGCTGCTCTTCCAGAGGACCTGGGTTCAATTCCCAGCACCAACAGCTTACAATCTTCTGTAACTCCAGTTCTAGGGAATCGGACACCCTCACCCAGACACACATGCATGCAAAACACCAATGCACGTAAAAGGCGGGGTGCAGGGGATGGGGACGGATGACAAAAACCGAACAAACAAAACAAATCTTATCTCAGAAAACTACAAAACTAGAGAAAATGTAAAACCACTCAGGGTTCAGGAAGACTATTTGGGCTACATAGGTCCTAGACAGCTTTGACTGTGTGATGAGACCCTGTCTCAAAAAACAAAACAAGGACATGGAAATGGCTCACTGGGTAAAAGCACTTGCCACTCAAGTGTGTGGGACCTCAGAACCCACAAAAAAACTGCATGTAAAGCACAAATGTCTGTGACCCCAAAACTCCTACAGGGAAGTGGGAGGCAGAGACTCCCCAGCTCTGGAACAATTGCTGAAGTGTTTATCCAGGAGAAGCCTTGGACCCGCAGGTAAGAACTGTAACATTCTTGCCTGGGGCTGTTAACTTGGCCCCACCCTAGTCAACAGGGTTAGTGTACCAAGAAAGATTAGGCAAACTGTACAAAATAAAAGTTCTATTGCCAGAGGGGACTCACCTGACCTAGAAGGACCGTCAATGAGACAGCCTCTCACCCACTAGATGGCTTTCAAAAAGACAGACAACGGCATATCTTCCTTCAACGACACAGAAAGACTGGCACCTTCCACAGGGGAATATAAATGCCATAACCACAGTGGAGAACAGTTTGGTAGTTTCTTTACAAAGTTAAACATAAACCCACAAGTCAGTAATTCTGCTATGTGCTGCCCAAGAGAGTTGGAAACATACCCATACAAATACTGTGTACAAATATTAATAGCAGCATTACTCATTATAGCTGGTAATTGGGAGCTATCCAGATGTCCTTCACATGATCAGTGGATAAGATGTGGTATATCCATTGGAATGTTATTAAGCCATAAAAAGGGATAAAGTACTCATATATGTTTCATCAGGAACAAGCTAAAAAAAAAAAAAATCCAAAGCAGAAGAAATCAGATACTGCAAGTCACCACATAGTGTGTCCTTCCACTGCTAAAAGGGAAATTCTGTAGTTAAATTAGTAGAGCCAACACCAGACAAACATGATTTGAAAGTCAATCAGCTTCCAGAACCAGAGCAGCTAATACTTGATCAGACAACACAGAACACCAAGTGAGATATAACAAAAGTAACTACATTGGCTAGAGTTTAATCAACCAGTCAAATGGTTACAAGTTTTTGTTGTTGTTGTTTGTTTGTTTGTATTTGGTTTTTTCTAGACAAGGTTTTTCTGTGTTGCTCTGCCCTGGCTGTCCTAGATCTCACTCTATAGACCAGGCTGGCCTTGAACTCACAGAGAGCTGCCTGCCTCTGCCTCCTGAGTGCTGAGATTAAAGGCCTGTGCCACCCCTGCATGTCAGTTGGTTTTTTGTTTTTGTTTTTAATTTGTAATGAGTGTTTATCTGTGTTATATGTATGTACACCATTTGTGTGTCTGGCACTCAAAGAGGCCAGATTAGGTTATGACCCTTAGAAGACTTAGGAACAGGTGTGAGTATGTGTGCCATGGGGGTACTGGGAACAGAACCCAGGTTCTCTGCAAGAGAAGCCACTGAGTGCTCTTAACTGCTGAGCTGTCTCTTCAACCCCTGCTTACAGTTTTGACTAGCTAATCTATAGCTCAGTTCACTGGCCACAGGGCCCTTTGCAACCAGTCTGAACTCAGTTACTGTGATAACGTTGTCCGTTTGGTCTGCTGGGCCCCAAGCAGATGCCCACTCTAAATCCATGGCCTATTACAAAATATGATGTAAAGAGAGAGAGACATTTCTGCTGTCTGGATTTTGACTGTCAGGGAGCACTAAGGAATTTGTTGGTGGTACATGTATTATATAAATTTAGTGAAAGTAATCACTCTTAAAAAGGGTAAACCTGCTGGGCGGTTGTGGCGCACACCTTTAATCCCAGCACTCAGGAGGCAGAGCCAGGCAGATCTCTGTGAGTTCAAGTCCAGCCTGGGCTACCAAGTGAGTGCCAGGAAAGGCACAAAGCTACACAGAGAAACCCTGTGTCCAAAAAAAAAAAAAAAAGGGTAACCTTTATAGTGTGTATTGTAGTCCTAGCTAGAGCTGACTGAGGCTGAGTTAAAGATCACTTGCAATCAAGAGTTCAGAGGCAGCCTGGGCAACATTAAGACACCAAGCCTAACATAAAGCATCCTAAAACCATGGAATGATGAAATAGGGGCACTCCATTCCACATGGGCATGTCTGTATTCTACACTGGGAAAAGGATTCTATATGTGTGTTAATATCGCAACACAAGGCGGCTAATGGCCTCTGTTCCAGATGATTCCGTTAGCCCAGATGATACCTAGAGGAGCAGAGAGTTGATATCGGCAGATGATTGGAGCTGTCTGTCAGTCCAGAGTCACAGTACTGAGAAGTACACAGAGAGATAAGAGGGACAGGATCTCAGGAGGGCAGCCGACCACCTGATCAGGGAACACCTAGCTCCTGATTGACTGACTAACTTTGACACCCTCCTTCCACCCCACTCCACAACTGCCCGGCTACTGTAGCGTTGACATGGTCTATCCAGGGTGCTAAACTATCCAGGGTGGGTAACCTGCTCAGATCATGACACTCTGAGGGAAACACAACTTAATTAATTCAAGCTCTGGGTTAGAGAGGTAGCTCCTTTGGTGGAGTGCTTGCCCAGCATGCATGAAGCCCTGGGTTCAGTCCCCAGCACTGGTTAAAACTGGGAGAGGGGCACACCCCTGCAATCCCAGCACTCAGAATTTGAAGGCAGGAAGTCAGAAGTTTAAGATCATTCTTGGCTACAGAGTGGATTCAAGGCCAGCCTGGGGTTACATGTAAACTGATCCTGTCTCAATCAATCAATCAATATACAAATAAATAAATCAGTTCCCAGATCTGCCCATTGGTCTTCTTGGTATTAATAGTAACAGGAAGCATGATGTCCAGTATTCTGGTTATAAATTTAGATTTTTTAAAAAGTGTTTATTTTGGGCTGGAGAGATGGCTCAGCAGTTAGGAGCACCGTCTGCTCTTCCAAAGCTCCTGAGTTCAATTCCCAGCAACCACATGGTGGCTCGCAACCACATGGTGGCTCACAACCAACTGAAATGAGATCTAGTGCCCTCTTCTGGTCAGCAGGGATACATGCAGACAGAATACTGTATATACATAATAAATAAATAAATCTTTTTTTTTTAAAGTGTTTATTTTTGTGACAAGGTCTTGTCAGATGACTCAGGGCAGTCCTAAACTCCTAGGCTCAGGCAGTCCCCCCTCTACCTCTGCCTGCTGAGTAACTGAGGGTGCAGGTTCATGCTACTCATAACTGGCTGAGAACATACATTTTGATTATTTTTTTGTTTCCTCTCCCGATTATTCATTGTCTATTCAGTGTGTGTGTGTGTGTGTGTGTGTGTGTGTGTGTGTGTGTGTGTGTGTGTGTGTACCACTTCCTACAGGTCAAGGTCAGAGGTCAATGTGGTAAGACCCCAGAATGTGGGATCCCAGAGATTAAACTCATGTCATCAGCTTGGCTACAGGTGCCCTGCTGAGCCACTCCATCACTCACCCCTTTTTGTTGTTGTTTGGTATGTTTTGTTTTGGTTATTGGTTTTTTGAGACAGGGTTTCTCTATGTAGTCCTGGCTGTCCTGGATCTCGCTCTGTAGACCAGGCGGCTGGCCTCGAACTGACAGAGATCTACCTGGCTCTGCCTCCCGAGTGCTGGAATTAAAGGCATGTGCCACCACTGTCTGATGTTGTTTGGTATTTTTGAGACAAGATCTTACTATGTAGCCCTGGTTGGTCTCTTTCTGTGGTAGTCTGACTTTGTCTCCCAGATACTGGGATTTCAAGCCTGTGCCACAATAGCTGACTTACATTTTCTCATGTATTTTAATATTGAGACAGGGTCTTCCTATACTGTGCAGGCTGGCCTCAAACTCTTGAACTGAAATGACCCTTGAGCCTCAGTCTTCCAACCGCTGGAATTATAAGCATGTACCAGCCTACCCTGCGAGAACACACATTTTTACATTTTTTTTCTTTTTCTTTCTTTCTTTCTTTCTTTCTTTCTTTCTTTCTTTCTTTCTTTCTTTCTTTCTTTTCTTTGTTTGTTTGTTTTTTTGTTTTTTGTTTTTCAAGACAGGGTTTCTCTGTGTAGCTTTGTGCCTTTCCTGGATCTCCCTCTGTAGACCAGGCTGGCCTTGAACTCACGGAGATCTGCCTGCCTCTGCCTCCCAAGTGCTGGGATTAAAGGCGTGTGCCACCACCGCCCGGTGAGAACACACATTTTTAGGGCTAGAGACAGTTCAGTAGTTAAGAGCACTGCTTGCCAGGCAATGGTGGTGCATGGAGGCAGGCAGATCTTTGTGAGTTCAAGGCCAGCCTAGTCTACAGAGTGAGTTTCAGGGCAGCCGGGTCTACACAGAGAAGCCTTGTCTCGAAAAACAAAACAAGACAAAGGGCACTTGCTGCTCTTGCAGAGGTCATGGATTCAGTTCCCAACACTCGCATGGTGACTCACAATCATTCGACTCTAGTCCTAGGGTGTCAGACATCCTCTTTTGACCTCCATGGGCTTTAGGCACTCATGTGGTGCCCATACATACATGCAGATAATAAATGAACAAACTAGTAAATAAATAGAACACACATTTTTGTTTGGTCAGCAAGTTGGCTTAGTGGGTAAAGAGGCACTTGACTCCCGGCCTGACAACGTGAGTTCAGTCCCTGGAACCCACATGATGGGACAAGAGAACTAACTCCTGCAAGTTGTCCTCTGATCTCCACATGCCTCCATGGCAAGTGTATAATCTGCCACACACAAAATGTGAAAAGCGTTTTTAAAAGAATGTATATTTTAGTGGTGGCACACATCTTTAATCTCAGCACTTAAGAGGCAAAGACAGGCGGATCTCTTTGAGTTTGAGGCCAGCCCGGTCTACATAGCAAGCTCCAGGCTGGCTAGGGCTACATATTTCTTTGTTTTTCAAGATAAGAGTTTCTTTGTAGCCCTGGCTGTTCTGGAACTCACTCTGTAGACCAGGCATTCTCAGACTCAGAGATCTGCTTGCCACTGCCTCCCAAGTGCTGGAATTAAAGGAGTTCACCACTATGCCTGGCTTGAGGCCTTGTCTTAAAAAGAGAGAGAGAGAGAGAGAAAGAAAAATGGAGAGCACCGGGCACTGCCCCTTTCTCCAGTCCTGACCCACTTTTATAGCACGAAGGTCTAATCAGGCCTGGGTCTGCATCCCTCCTGAGAAGGCAGGTGGCCAGTTCCTGACCAGGGTCATCTCCAGGGATATTAACAGAGTTGGTGCATCTGGATCAGGGGCTGGCATTGAAACAGTGTGTGGCAGCTTGGTTATTGGCTATTTGAGGAACTGTGTCTCAAGCAGCAGCTCATTTCCTGTGCCACTCTGGGGTCTGCCTCTCTGAGGCCATGGGGTTCTTCTGTTTGATGGTAGTTTTCCTCATTCTGTTTGCCATGTGATGCATGTTTGCCTGATGGTCCCTGATGCATTAACTCCATGCCAGTCCTGGCACTGGAGTATGCTGAACTGCACCATTAAACATAATGTCTTTCTTTCTTTCTTTCTTCCTTCCTTCCTTTATCCCTCCCTCCCTCCTTTCTCTCTCTCTCTCTTTCTTTCTTTCTTTCTCTCTCTTTCTTTCTTTCTTTCTCTCTCTCTCTTTCTGTCTTTCTTTCTTTCTTTCTTTCTTTCTTTCTTTCTTTCTTTCTTTCTTTCTTTCTTTCTTTCTTTCTTTCTTTCTTTTTTCCCAAGGCAGGGTTTCTCTGTGTAGCCTTGACTGTCTTGGAACTCCCTCTGTAGCCCAGGCTGGTCTCGAACTCACAGAGATCCGCCTGCCTCTGCCTCCAGAGTGCTGGGATTAAAGGTGTGCGCTCCCATCACCTGGATAGTGTTTCTTTTTCTTAGAAAGAGAGAGGGAGAGAGACAGAGAGAGAGAGAGAGAGAGAGAGAGAGAGAGAGAGAGAGAGAAGAAAAAACCCTACTGACAAGGGTTACGGTGTGAACAAGAATCTGAAACAATATTTTGTTTGAAAGACTGCCCAGCACCACAAAAGAAAAGAAAAGAAGGGCTGGCAAGCTGACTCATCAAGTAAGAATGCTTGCTGCCAAGGCTGATGATCTAAGTTCAAGCTCCGGAACCCACCTGGTACAAGGAGAGAACTGACTCCCACATAACTGTCCTCTCGTTTTCATACACGCTTTACGGCACACCAATGTACGCACACACATACACAGGCTCAATGTGTTTTTAAAAAACTCTAAGAGCCAGACCCCAAATACTATAAAGCTGTCTGCCACCTCTCTGGAATATGTTCTAAGGTATTCCTCAGATGCCTGGAGCCTAAGATACTGCTGAACCTTTTATATCCATTTTTTTTTTTTTTACCATACTCATGGTAAGTCAATTTTATGGACATAATAAAAGCTTAACAGCAAAGCCGGGTAGTGGTAACCCACGCCTGTAATCCCAGCACTCAGGAGGCAGAGACAGGTGGATCTCTGTGAGTTCGAGGCCAGCCTGGTCTACAGACCTAGTCCAGGACAGGCTCCAAATCTACAGAGAAACCCTGTCTCGAGAAAAAAAAAAAAAAAAAAAAAAGCTTAACAGCAATAGCTAATAATAGGATAATTGTAACTATACTATAATAAAAGTTATTTAAAACTTGGTTATTTTTATTTCTGGAATTTTCCATTTACTAATTTTGAAGTGAGGTTAAGTGAGGTAGCTGAAATTGTAGCAGAACTTTGGGTAAGGGAAAGCTACTGAGGATTCCATGTTTATGAAGCTCTACATAAGACAGAACTTACCTAGGAGCAGGTCAGCTTTCCTGATCCTGGTGGGTGGGAGAGCCTTGAAATGGGGTGAAGCATAGTAAAAACTGTTTGGCTCCTTCCTCAGAGTCCCAAAGCTTTTGACTTCCTGGGGCTGGAACTACCCGCCACCACCCACCCAAAGCCACACTTAGATGAAACTTTCTACAGAGCAGATTGATTGATTGACACTTCTGTGATTATGCAGAGCCAGTGTTTCCAGGTGGGAAGCCAAGTTCTCCTGGGATAGCTTCAGCTCTTTGGTTCTTTTGTTTGTTTATTTCGAGACAGGGTTTCTCTGTAGCTTTGGATGCTATCCTGGAACTCGCTTTGTAGACCTGGCTGGCCTCGAACTCACAGAGATCCACCTGCCTCTGCCTCCCGAGTGCTGGGATTACAGGCGTGAGCCACCACTGACAGGCTGCTTCAGCTCTTTGTATAAGCCATGTATTGCCTACCTCTCTTTGTAACCTAATGTCCTTATACCTATCGAGTAAATCTTGTACAACGTACCAGCATGACCCCTATCTTTCCTAACAACATCATGAGATAACATCTGAGGCCTAGAGCAGAGGCTTCCTCAAGCTGCTGTATTCTTCCTACCTGATGTTTCTACCCATCTATATTTTGATTAGTGGGTTTTTTGTTGTGTTGTTGCTTTTGTTCTATTACTATAAAACCTTCAGTAAACAGATAGGTTGGGGTAACCTAACTCTGTGTCCATGGGCCATGGTCACTCATGTTTGTTCCCAGAATCACCTTATTTCTTTTAAGGTAAGAGATGAGTTTTTGAGGTTTGAGACATCTTTTGTACTTCACAGAACCTCTTTCAGCCATTCTAGCGTTTGCATGGGGGAGATAAGTCCTGGTGGACTGTAGACAGCTTCAACATGAGGGCTGGTGGCCAAATGAACCACCATGGAAGCACTGCCTTGGACATTTCTACTCTTTAGGGGAGAAGAAAGTCTTGGAGACTGAGTTCCTATGGCCAGTAATTTAATCAGTGATTCCTATATAATGAAGCCTCCATACACCTCTCCAAAAAAACAAAAACAAACAATAACAACAACAACAACAAAACAAATAAATACAAAACCTAACAGATAGAATTAGGAGAATTTCCCACCCCATCAACAACTGAGGTGCCAGGAGAGTGGCACATACACAGAGAATGGGAACTTCAAGCTCATGCCTATCACCCACCTCCTGCTCTGTGCGTTTCTTCATTTGGCAGTCCCTGAGTTCTATGCTTTAGAATAAACCTGGAAATATAAGTAAAACACCTCTCTGAGTTCTGGAGTTATTCTATTTAGCAAATTATGGAGCCTGAGGGGACTGTGTCAGAATCCTCAAACTTGATGTCAGTCTAGAACTGCGGCTGGGCCATCTGGGCATCCTGTTTGCAGCTGGCATCTGAAGTGAGTATGGTCTTTGAGACTAAGCATATGGAGTCAGGGTTGTACCTGGGTAGTGTCAGGACCGAATTGAACCGACAGAAGTGGTGTCCATCAAAAAGATGTCACATTGATAGTTAGGAGACAGCACACACAAGTCTGGCATCAGGAGAAGTAGAAACAACATTGGGTAGTGAAATGTTCTCTGTCTTGACAATGGTAGAGGTCACATGGTATGTGTTGTTCATTTTTCAAATTCATGGAAATGTACAACAAAGGTGATATTTTAAAAACAGATCAAGGGGGGGAAAAACAGATCAAGGAGTTGGCAAAAAGGTCCATGGGTAAAGATGCTTGCACAAACCTGGCAAACTAGTTCAAACCCCTGGGACCCATGTAAATGGTTGAAGGAGAGGACAGACTTCACAAAGTTGTCTTCCGACCTCCACACAACTCTATGTGCACCCCCCAACCCATGCATACAAAATAATTCACAAAACTACAGATCAAGAAGTTGGTGACGCTGGGCGGTGGTGGCACATGCCTTTAATCCCAGCACTTGGGAGGCAGAGGTAGGCGGATCTCTGTGAGTTCAAGGCCCAGCTGGGCTATAGAGGGAGCTCCAGGGAAGGTACAAAGCTACACAGAGAAACCCTGTCTCGAAAACCCAAAAAAAAAAAAAAAAAAAGAAGTTGGTGATTTACTCAGTTGATACAATGCTTACTTAACATGCAGAAGGCCTAGCGTTTCATCCCCAGTGCTGGGTAAACCATGTAGCATCTCATGCCAGCACTCAGGAGGTGAAGGTAGGAAGACCAGAAGTTTAAGGTCATCATCAAGTGTAGATTGGTTCCAAGGCCAACCTGGTATAATTGAGACCCTGTCTCTAAATAAGGAAATAGATAAATAAGTAAATAAATAAGGGCTAGAAAAGTGAATCCGTGGGTAAAGGTGTCTCATGTCAAGCCTGATAATGACCTAAGTTTGATCCTGTAAAAGAAGAGAACTGATCTCTGAGTTCCAGGTCAGCCTAGTCTACAGAGTGAGAGGACATCCAGAACAGCTGGTGGGGCAGAGAACAACACATTACATAAACTGAAAATACAATGTTTATAGCAGCATTATTTGTAATAGCCTGAACCTGGAAACAACCTAGATGCCTGTCAACTGAAGAATGGATTAAGAAAATGTGGTACAAATACACAATGGACTACTACTCAGTAGAGAAAAACAATGACAGCATGAAATTTGCAGGCAAATGGATGGAACTAAAAAATATCATCCTGAGTGAGGTAACCCAGACTCAGAATGACAAACATGGTATGTAATCACTCATAAGTGGATACTAGATATAAAGCAAAGAACCATCAGACTGCAACCCACAGATCCAGGGAGGCTCTATAGCGGGGGGGGGGGGGGGAACGGACCCTAGGATGACTGTGACTTATAGTAAATTTTGGTTTTACTCAATCACTGGGCAAGCATCAGTGAAACATTTTACTATTAGGATAAGAATTTGTACTGTATCAAACTGATGATAAAAAATAATAAAATAATAATTAAAAAAAGAAAAGAAAACACAATATTCAGAAAGTGAGAGGCATCAGAACTTTCCATTCTAAATGGGATAAATGGGATGGCTTCAACAAATCCTTCCCCTTAGGGCTTGGGGAACCTTATGGAAGAGGAGACAGAAAGATTGTCAGAGCCAGAGGTGACAGAAGATACCAAGGAAATAAGGCCTTCTACAAACATTAGACACAACTCACCTATGAACTTGTTATGCCTGTGTCATGCCCCCCCACACACACACAGACCACAAGGAGTCCCAGTTCATATACAAAAGCAAAGAGCCTTTATTGCAAGCTCAAGCTTGGGCTCTCTGTCCATTCCATCACAGCAGATGGGTCAGGGAGAGCACTGAGCTCAGTTATGGCAGAGTTTTTAAGGAGTAAAGGATAGAGGGTAGGGGGAATTTCGGATTCAGATAGGTGTTGAACTCCGGATTGGGCAGGAGTGGGGCAACAGAAGTTTTGTCAAACAGGGATTGGTACTGGCATTGCTGCAAGGAAATTGCCAACCTGAATACAATTGATGTAAGCGGTCCTTAATGTTTTGGAGCATCTAGTATTTGCCTGTCTCAATTCTAATTGGTATCCTGCAGGGTAAAGTTGTGGTGATATTTTCTTTGTGCACCCCAGTAAAGTTTATCTGAGGAGCAGAGGAAAAAGCCAGCTACTATAGTAAACATAGAGGTCAGGCAATGGTGGCGCACGCCTTTAATCCTATCACTCAGGAGGCAGGGATCTGTCTGCACCTCTATGAGTTCAAAGCCACACTGAGAACAGAGCCAAGTGTGGTGGCACACGCCTTAAATTCCAACACTAGTTAACCATAAAGGTCTGGGGGTCTGTACAGACAGACAGGAAGTGATGTAGCTGGGCAGAGAGAGGAAGTAAAGTGGCAGAACTGAAAGGCATATAGGCATGGGTATACAGGAAGTAAGTCTCTCTCTCTCTCTCTCTCTCTCTTTTTTTTTTTTTTTTTTTTGTTTTTTGAGACAGGGTTTCTCTGTGTAGCTTTGCACTTTTCCTGGAACTCGCTTTGGAGACCAGGCTAGCCTCGAACTCACAGAGATCCGGCTGGCTCTGCCTCCTGAGTGCTGGGATTTAAAGGCTTGCACCACCACCGCCCGGCACAGGAAGTAAGTCTCTTTGGAGACTGAGGTATTGATGAGGTGAGGTTGTCTGTGGCTTGTCCTATTTTTCTGATCTTTCAGTTTTTAACCCCAATATCTGGCTCAGGATTTTTATTAATAAGACCATTTAGCAATTTGTCTTACATATAGTTTGTGGCTTTTCCTGGTTATTGTAACGATGAGGCCTACTTCTAGTATTGTTAATTTGCAGCCTGTCATGGCTGCACTAATATTAAGTTAGGCCCCTTCAAACTCACTGAGACTCTAACAGGATGTACAGGGCCTGCACAGGTATGCACTAGAACAATAGAAATGTACATGATTAATGCAAAGTCTTTAACGCCTTTGTAATGAAATGTTTTTGCCCCACCAATTAATTTGACAGTGTCGGATTAGTACGGGTACAGAAAAATGACCACACCAGTGTGTCGAGTAAGGAAGGATTGGGTGGAAATGTGAGTGTTGGTCGGAGCAGGATAGAATCAAGTACACGAGGTTGGGGTGAGGACAGTAAGAGAGGTTTCAGTGGAAGCGTGAGGGAAGAATTTTTTTTTTAAAGATTTATTTATTTATTATGTACACAGAAGAGGGCACCAGATCTCATTACAGATGGTTGTGAGCCACCATGTGGTTGCTGGGAATTGAACTTAGGACCTCTGGAAGAGCAGTTGGTGCTCTTAACCTCTGAGCCATCTCTCCAGCCCCGAGTGAAGAAATGAAGGTTTAAGGAAGAGCTGGATATGAGCCAAGTGGTGGTGGTGCATGCCTTTCGTTCCAGCACTCAGGAGGCAGAGGTAAGCAGATCTCTGTGCGTTCAAGGCCAGCGTGGTCTATAGAGCAAGTCCCAGGGCAGCCAGGGCTACACAGAAAAACCCTGTCTCCAAAAACCAAACCAAACCAAAACAAACAAACAAAAAAGTGAAGCACAATTGTTCAAGAATTTTATTTATAGACATTTTATTTGTTTTTCCTTTGAGATAGGATCTCATGTAGCCCAGGATGGTCTTGAACTCACTATGTAGCTGAGAATAACCTTGTATTTCTGAACTTGCCTCTACTTCCCAGTGGTAGGATTATAGGTGTGTGTCCTCATGCCTGGGTTATTTGTGGTGGGATCCAACCTACAGCTTTGTGTGTATCAAGCAGGCATTCTCCCAACTGAACTGCACCCTCCCCTTGTTACTTTGTGGTTTTGGTTTTTTGTGGTCCTGGGAATAAAACTGAGGGCCTCACATCTGCTAGGCGAGCACTCTAACACTCTGCTGAAGCAGGATTTGCACGGCAGATGACATGTATGCTTTAAAATGGATAGGATTTGTTTTGAAACCTATATCCTAGCCATCTTATATAACACGAAGTCCTATTTGATTCTACGTCTAAGAACTAAGACGAAACAACCAACCAAAAAATCCCCAGTCCCTCCCTCCCTTCTTCCTTCTTCCTTCTCTCTCTCCCTCCCTCCCTTCTAAAAGACTGGATCTCAGTGGGCTGACCAAGTAATCTCCCCCCACAGTTTTCAGAGCGGCTAGCACTCCAGGCTCATCCCCTCACACCTGGCTCTGCTTATTTGTTTTAATAATCTCTCAAAGTTCTTTTTGGATTATCAGGAAAAGACTCTCATTATTAACATTCTGCCCCGCCCCTTGGTACAGCCTTGCGTCCTGATGTAAAAGCCTCATTTTAAGGAAAACCCCTCCCCTTCCTCTCTCTCTTCTGCTTTTCCTCCCAGGAGGTGTGCAACTTGACCCCCCTCTCTCTCTTCCTCTCTCCCTCTCTCTTTCCTATCTTTCTCTTTGTCTCCCTATTATAATAAAACATTTCCACACAGATGCAGCGCCTGGGTTGTGAATGACTGGCCACCCCCTCATGGCGTGGGTCGTCTGTCAGCCTATCCACCGCTGCATCTGCCCATCATGTCAGCATGGTTGCCTGCACATGTGGGATGCCCTGACCCAGCCAGCTGGGGACCCCCCATCTGTTCAGATTTATAACACTCATTCCTTAGGTCCCCTCTTTGAAGAACACTCTTTAGCTGAAGAATCCCAACCCCTACCCTAAACCACTCCATGGCGGGAGGGGAGGAGGGGAGCTTCCTTTACCTTCCCCAGCTTCTCTTGCCTATATACACCTGCCATTTTGACAAAGTTCCTGTTTGGTGCTCAACTTTCTTGTTCCCTCTCTGTTTCCCCCTCTCTTCCTCTCTCACCACCCCCTCACCACCCATGGCCTGGTTCAGTCTATTTCTCTCTTGTCCTGTTCTGCACTCTTCCAGATGCCTCTGGCTGAATTCTCATATCTACAATAAAATCCTTCTCAACCGTACCCTGGAGCAGTCATGTCCTTGTTGGTGTTCTGTTTTGCATGGGTCTGTGGAAGAAAAGGTCACTCCAAGATAGATTTAGGCTTAGCAAAAGCTAAGGTGAATCAGCATCTGGCAAACTGACTGCCAATCGCTTCACAAAAAGCTTTTTTATTGTTACACGATTTGTACCTTTATCAAGTAACTTCTGAATATCAAACCTGTTATCTGGTGTTGTTTGAAGGAACCATCTACCTAGGCAATCCTCAGCCATGAGTCCTCCTGGTGTGCCAGGTCCTCTCGTTACTAAGTTTTACAAAGGCTCTGGAGTCTTCAGGAAGAACTCAGATAAGAACCAAACATTTCAAACAAAAGGTAACCATCACAAAAGGCAGCAACCAACAAAAGGCAGTTCAAATCCTAGGTGCTGAGACTCCAGAATTCAAGCCAGATGCAATGTCTCTGTGGCTTCTCTAGCTACATGTCTTTATTTGTATTTATCTGGTGTCTGAAACCTGGGAGGGGCATATAGGTGCTCCCTTCCCAGGGACTCAGCAGCTACAAACTAGGGTGCTGATTTTGCTCTCCCAAATAGATGGGGTTGTAGATGGGGTTTTCTGTCCAGCCAGTCAATTCCCAAATAACCCACACAGAGGCTTATTATTAATTATAAATGCTTGGTCAATAGCTTAGGCTTGTTACTAACTAGCTCTTACATCTTAAATTAACCCATATTTCATATCTACACTCTACCATGCAGCAGCAGCTTTTTTTTTCAGCATGGCATGTTCATCTCCTGCTTCCTCTGCATCTCTCTGGTGACTCTGCCTTTTTTTCATCCCCTGGTTCTCCTTTTGTCCACAAGTCCCGCCTAAACTCTACCTGCCTAGCTATTGGCCGTTTGGCTCTTTATGAAACCAATGAGAGTAATACATATTCACAGTGTACAAAAGGATTATTCCACAGCAGTGGGTCATTTGTTTCTGCTGGTTTCTGCCACCCACCAAATTTCACTCCAAATTCTAGAGTCTGCATCCTCAGCCTTCTTCCCTCCACCTGCTTTAATTATCCTCCTGGCCTACTCCATTAGTGTCCTCTCTGGCTCCTGAAGTCTACCATGCCCTCCCGGGGTGCCTGTCACCTGGGCATCTCTCCATCTTTCTGGCCTGCTGTGCCCTCATGGGCATCTCTCTGCTTAGACACTTACTCCTCTTCCTCTATTGAAACTCTCCCTTTTACCAAAAGCCTCTCCAGTCCACCTCTTCAACTGTTTTCTCATCTACCTGCTCTAACCACTCATCTCTCCTCCTCTACGGGGTGTCACCCCATAGCTGCCTGCTTTGTCTGCTATTACTGGGCCTCTATCTCATGGAAAGGGACATCGCCTTTCTGTGATTTGGGACATTTCTCTCTAATAAGTCTTTCAGTATGCCCGGGAATGCCCCGGATTGAAATTCTTATCACTGGGACACTTATCCCTTCTCTCTTACACCCTTTCCCCCTCTCTGCTTGTTTGTAGTTCCCTCCTGGAGCTTCCTCAACTTCCCCTAGGAGCTGCCTACTAAGCCCCATAGTCAATCACAGTTTCAACAATGTTTAAAAGTCCAAAGTTCAAAGTCTCTTCTGAGATTCATGTAATCTCTTAACTGTAATCCTCTAAAATCAATATAAAAAAACAGATCATATTCTCCCAACATACAATGGCACAGGATACATGTTAACATTCCAAAATGTAAGAAAGGGAGTATAGTGAGGCAATGCTGATCAAAGCAAGACTGAAAACCAGCTGGGCAAGCTCTAAACTCTGCATCTCCATGCCTGATGTCAAAATGCTCTTCAGATTCCAATTCTGTTCAGCTTTGTTGACTGCAACACACTTCTTTCTCTTGGGCTGGTTCCCCTCCCTGTTAGCAGCTCTCCTAGTCAGGTATCCCACAGCCCTGGCATTGCCAACATCTTAAGGACTCTAAGGCAATCCAGGCTTCAACTTCACACAATGGCTTCTCTAGGCCTCCATTAAGGGACAACCCTGCAACATGCTTGGCCTCAGTGGCTTTCCTTAGGTGTAGAGGGAGAGAGATTCTATAATGTCTTTCTTTTAGTCTTGATTTTAGAGCTAGGACCATGTGGCTAAAGCTGCCCAGTTCTGCTGCTTGCTGGGGCTGGAAAATCCCCCCCCCCCCCCGTTCAATTATATCTTTACCAGCTTTCTATTTTCCATGATGTCCTTCATTGCCTGAGCTTGGCTGTTTTGAAACTTGCTCTGTAGACCAGGGTGGCCTCAAACTCAGAGATCTGCCATCCTCTACCTTTCCAGTGCTGCGATTAAAGGCATGCACCACCACACCTGGCTCTAAGCTTTTCTTTAATTCCTTTTCACAAGTTGGAAATTTAGCTGGGTGTGATCTTGCCCTGAGGTCACCACTCCCTTTATTCCATTTCTTAATCTGTCTGTCTCCTTGAACACGGGATTTAACTTCATTCCACTTCCTGGTGCTCTTCTTCTCCTCAAATTGTTCTATATCTCATATTTTTTATTGTTCAGCTTGCTCCTTTTAATTATAAATCTTCATTAGAGTTACCACCAAAAACCACAGGACAGTCTATATACCAGGCTGTTTACAGATTTCCTCTGCCAAAAGAATTAATTCAAAACTCTTCACTTTAGCCTCAGGCAGACTCTTCAGACAAGGATAAAAAGTAGCCACATTCTTCACCAAAATATCACAAGAATGATCTCTAGGACACATATTAATATTCTTCTCCTCTGAAACCTCCTGAGCCATTCCCCCCACAGTTCAAATCACACTCAGTACTACTGTCTTCCATGTTCCTACTAGGATGGCCCATTAAGCAGCTCTTAAAATATTCAACTGCAGCCGGGCGGTGGTGGCGCATGCCTGTAATACCAGCACTCGGGAGGCAGAGGCAGGTGGATCTCTGTGAGTTCGAGGCCAGCCTGGTCTACAAAGCGAGTTCCAGGACAGCCTCCAAAGCTACAGAGAAACCCTGTCTCGAAAAACAAAACAAAACAAAAAAATATTCAGCTGCTTTTCTATTCAACAGTCTCAGGGGCCATATTCCTTCAAAGAAAATCATGGTCCAGCCTATCACAGCAATACTTCAGACCCTGGTACCAACTTCTGTCTTAGGGTTTCTATTGCTGTAAAGAGACACCATGACCACAGCAATTTTTATGAGGAAAGACATTTAATTGGGGTGGCTCACTTACAGTTTAGAAGTTCAGTCCATTATTGTCATGGTGGGCAGCAAGGCAGCATGAAGGCAGACATGGTGCTAGAGAAGGCGGTGAGAGTTCTTATATTTTGCCTCATAGGCAACAGGAAATAGACTGAGACAATGGGTATGGTTTGAGCATATATGAGACTTGAAAGCCCACCCCCACAGTGAAACATGTCCTCCAACAAGGCCATACCTACTTCAACAAAGCCACACCTCTTAATAGTGCCACTCCCTATGAGCTTATGGGGGCCAATTACATTCAAATTATCACAATATATTTGAAACTTAGATTTAACTCTTGTTTCAAACAATGAAATACAGCTGGGCAGTTAATATTGTGACCCGCCCTCTCCCTCTCCTCCTCTCTCTTCTTTCTGTCTTCCCCTCTTTCCCTATCTTCTCTTCATTTCTCTATTATAATAAATTCATTTCCGCAAGGATGCAGTACCTAGGCTGTGAATGACATGAGGCTGCCCTGCCCTCCACTACATCTGCCCAGCAGGTTTTCCTCACCAATGGGACTCCCTGCTCTGGCCAGGGTGTGTGTGTGTGTGTGTGTGTGTGTGTGTGTGTGTGTGTCCCACGTGCAGTATCATAACAGCGGTGGTGGTGCACACCTTCAATCTCAGCACTTGGGAGGCAGAGGCAGGTGGATCTCTGTGAGTTCGATGCCAGCCTGGTCTACAAAGTGAGTTCCAGGACAGGCAGGACTGTTTCCCAGAGGGGTGGAGGTGGGGGACGGGACGACGACGACACGGGCACAAAAACAAAAACAAAAACCCCCTGTGATATTCTATAATGGCGCACTATGAAAGGATCAGAAAATGGGGTTCCCAGTTTCTCTGTACTGAATACTTTGGAGCAGTTATGTCTTTATTTTCATTTAATTTTTCACAAGTACGATTGTGTGTATGTGAATGTGTGTGGAGATCAGAGTACAATTCAGTTCTCTTCTTCCACAATGTGCGTCCTGGTTATCAAACTCAGGTCATCAGACTTGGTAACTTGCAGAGTCTTCCCGGTGGCTCCCACGACACTTTTATAAATGGATCCTTCAGACACCTGAGATTTCCTCCCTGCTTTCCCATACACCCTTTGCTCATCTCAAGAACCCTTCTTCTAGCTCTACCTTCAGAAATGTGCCTATCTATGGGGTCCAGTCCAAGGCTCACCTCTTTCTCTGTCAGTTTCATACAGAAAAGGTTTCAGCTCCTCTACCCCTGCAGTACTGACATAACACCTTCCAGCAGTAGTTGTTTTTTTGGCTCTTTTAAGTTCAAGGCCATCTTGGGTAACATAAGCCAGAAGCTTATTATTTAAAATTAATTTTTAAAAAATATTTTTAAATTATGTGTTCTTATGTAGTATGTGTACATTTTTAAAATTATGTGTACTTATGTAGTATCTGTATGTATCTATGTGTCCTTGGAGTCCAGAAGAGTCATGAAATTCCCTGGAGCTGGAGTTATAGGCAGGTGTGAGCACCTGATGTGGATGTTGGGAACTGAATTTGAGTCCTCTGTAAGAGCAAGCAAGTGCTCTTAATCGCTGAACTATCTCTCCATACACTTAAGGGGATCCTCCTGCCTCAGCCTCCTGAGTACCTGGGAACTGGGACTAAAACATGTGCCACCATACCTGGCTTCAAATTTTTGTTTTGAACAACTTTCCAAGACAAATAAGGAAAGCAAATTCTGTGTTATAAAATTAGGGAATGAGAACTGGCGGTTACTAAATTGACTCAAACATTAAACCCTGACTGCCTTTCCTTGGGATGGCAGGAATAAAGCTGGTTTTATGTTAGTTACATAGATGGGATAAAGCATGCCGATTCTTTCACCAGTATTCAAAACTTTGGGTCTCGAAACACAACCAGAGGCTATCAGGATGTTCAAAGCCACTCAGTCTTACAGGGTTTTCAGCATATTGAAAATGAAAAACGAGTGGGTTACAGAAATGGGTATTTTAAATCTGCACATGGCATCAACCTTTTTTTCCTCAATCCTGTCGCTAGGGTATGTATGATTTTAATGACCAAAACCGGAAAACAACACGGTAAGGTGACTTCATGTTGCATGACTGTGAATCTAGACCGTGTTTTGTTAAGGTAGAGAGGTCTCAGACTCCCGGGCTCAGGGCAATGACTCCGCAGGAATGGTGGCGCCTGTGGCCCAGCGGGATCTCGCTCTCTGCACAGGCATACCCGGCCCGACCTCCCTCCATTTCTGATGGAGGCCACGGGTCCCTGCAACGAAGGGCAGCCAGGGCTGGAACAGGGTTCCTAGCTCAACGGGTGGGAACGGCGTCTTCTCGCAATGGCCGCTAACACGCCGCCCACAGAAGAACCAGGGCGACCCCATTCGAAAAAGCATGCCAAAGTCAACTGGCTCTGGGAGAGCGCACCCGCCCGTCCGTCACAGCCCGCCTTCTTTCTTCCTGCCCAATCAACACCCACTTCCTGCCTCGCTCCTGACCAATCATCACGCTCCACGAAGAATAGCCCTAGGGGGCGTATGGGAAGGCGGTTTGAGCGATGGCTATTCCGACCAATGAACTCGCAGATACTGCGCTAGGGGGCGGGATTTGACGTTCGTTTTAGCCACTCAGGACCGAGGGGCGGACGCGGGGTTGGTCTTGGTGCGGTGGGGCTCGCTCGCGCGGCAGCGGTAGCGGAGGCCTCTTAGTTCTGCGGCACGTGACGGTCGGGCCGCCTCCGCCGCTGTCTCCACTGCAGCGCGGGGCCGGGTGTGCGGGTGGGAGAAGGTGCGGGAGCCGCCAGTGGTCCCCGGGAGGCTCGAGGTGAGACGGGAAGCGTGTGCGGGAGCCTCAAGCCTGCGACGAGGCTTGGGGGCCTGGGAGAGCGGCGCCGCGGCGGAGGGGTCGGGCGTGGCCGAAGTCTCGACGGCCGAGGGGGTCGGGCGGGCGTTCGACCGGCGCAGGCCTTGGCGGACGCTCAGGGCAGTGAGGAGAGCGGCCCGGGGGTGGGGTGGGGGGAGGCAGGCAGGCCTGAGAAGCGCGCCTAGGTCGGGAGGCGTGGCAGGTGACCTGGGGCTTCCCTTGACCTCCGAGAAAACTAAACTTTCTATGGCTTGGCTTCTGGAGTTTTCTTAGGCCCGGTCCTGGCCCACCGGGAGGTGGACTGAGTAATCCGGTCCAGGTGTGGCACTAGAGTCGGGCCTAGTAGGTCCCGAGTAGTTGGGAAAGGCGAAGGAGATCGAGAGAGGCGAGCGTTACAGGTCCGGTGTTAGAAAATAAGATGCCCAGAGCCAAGACTGGACCGCAGCACTCTGACGAGGGAGAAGAATGTGCTGGAACGTGTAGCGCTGGAGAAACTTCGGGCTTATTCGGTGGGGGATAGTAATCCAGTGTGGGAATTCACTGGACCATAAAAAGCAGGAAAACCAAACGAAAAGTTGAACTAGCCAACGGAAGAAACTGAGGCCTGGAAGTTTGAAATCACTGGCCCAAGGTCATGCAGGTAGTTTTAATGGTCTCGTTGGGATTGTAACTTGAGGGCTAGACAGTTTTGGTTTCTTAGTTAAGGTTAAAAGCCCCGATCCAAGCACTTTGGGGGGGGGGGGTGGATTTGGGAGATTTTCTACTTGAGTGCTCATTCCCCAGTGGTAGATAGAGTGCCTGATGGCCTTGTATTAAATTAAGAGGCGTGGAAACGGGAAGTTGGATGTATAGTAAAGGTTCAGTGGGTAGTAATTGCCGTGGCTTCTTTTGTAGTCTGAATGCCTTGGTCCATGACACTGACACACTAATTTTTGAGTTAAGTCCTGTATGCCAGGACCTGAAGACACATTCATGGCACCAGAGATTGATTGTGAAGTTAAACTGAGCTGAATATTAAAAGCTTGAGGACAAAGGTGACCAGTTTCTTTACCCTGAGGAAAGGAAGATTATGCTTTTTTTTAAAAAAAATAATTTCCCCCTTTTTGTTTACTTTTTTTTTTTTTTTTTTTAAGCTGAGGATCGAACCCAAGGCCTTTCGCTTGCTAGGCAAAGTGCTCTACCACTGAGCTAAATCCCCAAACCTGTTTACTTTTTTTAAATCGGGGAATTGGGTGATCTTAAAAATCTTTATATATTCCAGTAATGTTGTGAAAGGGCATGAACAGAATCAACTCCCCAGAGTGCACAGGTGAGCCAGGCTCCAAGGAACGTATTGTAGTGAACCATCCGCAATAGAAGTTTACCGATCTGTCAGAAAATGGGTGTCATCAACCCTTCTCCACCTTGCTATCTTAACTCAACAGTGCAATTAGCTCCTTATCTTTCAAGGGACACAAGGCACGTGAATATGCACAGCTTTGACAGTCACACTGTTGCATCCTTGTCCTGCAGAGGTCACTTGCCCTGCAAAAGAGCTTTAAGGGAATAGAGAGGCAGTTGGTAAGCGCAGCTGTAGAATTCTGTGTCCAGCATGGTAACTTTGGTTCTTACACCTTTAAAATGGAAATGAGTCTCCTATCTGCCTCACTTTTGTGGGGGCAGACAATATGAAACTGCTTTGGAAAGTGTAAGGACCTGGGCAAATAGAATTGGCAGCTCATAAAAAGTCCTAAGAAGTAAAGTGCCAAAGATAATTGTAGTCTGTATAGCTTACTGGAAAACTCATTAGGAAAGTGCTTGCTTGTTAAATACTTTGTTGTGGCTACAAGTGCATTTTTTAGGTTTATTTATTTTTATTTTATATGTGTGTGTGTTTTGCCTGCATGTACGTCTGTGTATTGTGTATGTGCCTGGTACCTGAGGACAGAAGAGGGCACTGGATTGGATCCCTTGGAACTGGAGTTACAGATGGTTTTGAGTTGTCTTGTTGGTTCTGGGGATCAAACCTGGTCCTCTAGAAGAGCAACCAGTGCTCTTAACCACTGAGCCATGTCTCCAGCCCAGAGGCTTTTTTTTTTTTTTTTTTTTTAAGGGACTTAGAGAATTTTATATTGGGGTATTCAAGTCTTTAAAAAAAAAAAAAGTCTCTTTAAGAATTATTGTTAAAGCGGGGTGGTGGTGGCGGCGCACGCCTGTAATCCCAGCACTCGGGAGGCAGAGGCAGGCAGATCTCTGTGAGTTCCAGGCCAGCCTGGTCTACAGAGCTAGTTCCAGGACAGGCGCAAAGCTACACAGAGAAATCCTATCTCGAAAACAACAACAACAAAACAAAAAACAAAAAAAAGTTATTGTTAAAAAAAATGTCTTATGTTTATGTCAGTATGAGTGTATATTCATAGGTGCCCATGAGGCCAGAAGGGGACATCATATTCTCTGGTGCTGGAATTACAGACAGTTGTGAGCTGCTCAACAGGAAACTGAACTCTTAAACCACTGAGCCATCTCTCCATCCTAGGTATTCACATCTTAAAGTGAATTAACAGGGGGATAAGTTACTAAAAAACCACTTGTATGTCCTTTGTACACATAGCCTGCACATACATTCACATCAGTAGTATGCCTGAATGAGTGTATAGCTTACATAGAAATCCCATTTAAAAATTTTGTGTGCCATTTCAAAAATTATATAATATTTATTTTAGAATAACCAAGAACATTAGATCATTTTACTATTCCTGTAATTTTTATAAATGAAAGAAATTAGATTTGAAGTTTCTTTTTGTTTGGTTTTTGAAACAAGGTCATACCGACTGGCCTAGAATATAGACCAAACTGGCCTAAAACTCAAGATCATTCTGCTTCTGCCTTGCCTCTGAGTCTTGGAGTTACAGGTCTGTAACACCATGCCCTGCTTGAATTTGTTTGTTTTTAAATTCTGATAAGAAGTAAAGTCTTTGGGGTCTGGAGAGATTGCTCAGTGGTTAGCAGCACTTTCAGAGGACCTGACTTCATTTCCTAGCGCCTACTTGGTACCATGTGTAACTCCAGTTCCAGAGGATCTACTGCCTTCTAGCTTTTTTGGCACCAGGCACATACATGATGTAGATGTACATACAGTCAGGCACTCAAACATAGAAAATTTTAAAAAAATATATACTTTTTTAAAAGTACGGGCATTGGCTAGTAGTTGTAGTTTAAAGGTTATAGAATAGAGGGAGGAGGACTGGATGTAGATGAGCTGACCAAGACCACACAGAAGCTTGAGAAACTAGAACAGTTTTCCCTGACAGGACAGATTACCCTACCCCAGCTCTGAACTGTCTTCAGTCAGGAATTGAAGTTTCAGAATTGGGAGCCTGAAGGGAGGTCAGGGAATGCAGCTCAGAGGCAGGGCTCCTGTCCAGCACTCAGATCTGGTTTTGAGCCTCAGCCCTGCAAAACAAAATCTAAAGTTTCCTCCTCTAGGATTTAAGATAGTTCGCAATTCTAAAAGTTAAGTGGGTTACTGTGAAGTGAGTGCATTAGCTAGGTGGTCTTGAAGGTTCCTTTGGCCTTAGAACTAGGCCCTGTTTCTCTGTCTTTGCTTAAGTGTCTTTATGTTGTAAATAATGTATTTTCTTGGCTTTGTGTTTATATGTCCATGCTTTTTGTTTTATTACAGGTCATTTGATTACTGGAGAGCTAATCTAGGGCTTTCACATGCTAGACAAAGGCTCCACCATTAATAACATACCCTAAACTTTTTGTGGGTCTTTGCAAGGATGTATGCACATTCATACAGGTGGCCATGCATGTGTGTTCACTGAGGCCAGAAGGCCACCTCAAGGAACAGTCCACCTTGCTTTTTAAGATAGGGTCTGTTATTGGCCTAAGGTTTGCTATTAAACTAAGGCCAAGTGGTTAGTTTCCCAGAAACTTGTCTCTTTCCCAGCCCTTCTAAATTCGGCAAGACTAAACTTCATTAAGCTCACATTTAAGTTTAATATATTGGGACTGGAGAAATGATTCAGTACCTACCACCCCCTCTCCCCCCAGCTGAGGACCAAACCCGGGGCCTTGCACTTGCTAGGCAAGCGCTCTACCACTGTGCTAAATAATTCCCCAACCCCAGATTCAGTACTCTTGTAGAGAACCTGGGTTCTGTACCCAGCACCCATACAGTAGCTTATAGCTATCATTTTCAGGGACTCAAACATCACTTTCTGACTTTCACAGGCTCTGAGCATATACATTGTTCACATACATGCATTCAGATACACATAAAAAATAATGTTTTACTATTGTGTGTATAGGTATGTATAGTGTGCGTGGTGTGGGTGCATATGCCACATATGCATGTGTTTAGGTCAAGAATATAGTTTGCAGGAGTTAATTCTGTCCATTGTGTGGGTTCCAGGGAATGAACTTAGATTGTCAGTATTGGCAGTGAGTGCCTTCATCCACTGAGTTATCTTGCCAGTGTATCTTTTTCTTTTAGCTAGTCTTGCTGTGAGTCCCTGGATGGCCTGGAACTTGCTGGCTTTGAGCTTGTGATGGTCTTAAAGCCACTGCCTCTCAAGTACAAAGCCATCTTCAATGATTTTGTAATATATTAAAAAAAAAAAATCTGAAGTTTTGAGGTAATTATAGACTTAAAAGAACTGGCAGAAGTAAACCAGATATGGTGGTGCATACATTTAGCCCCTGGAGGTGGAGGCAGGGAGATCATTAAGTTTGAGGCTGGCTTGGATTACATAGTGAAGATTCTGTCTCAAAAAAACCAAGGATAGGCATGAAGCTGAGTGCCAGGCTAATAATCAGAGGCACTAGCACTTCAAAAGTGCCAAAAATATACAGAGCAATCTCTTATACCCAGCAGCCGCTGAGCATCCTTTTACAGACAGGTAACTAAGTGTAAGACCCAAACCAGGCCTTTTACATGGGTGTGCTCAGAGTATATTTAGACCACACTCACTTACATGTGTAGTTCCTAGTTTTAAGAAGAATTTATTTTTGGAATTTTTTCCCTTTGGCCTTGGCTTTTCTTTTTCTTTTTTTTTTTTTTTAACATTAGGGGAGGGAGCATGGGGGAATGTGTATGTACATGTCATAGCACATGTGTGGGAGTGTGAGGGCGACTTGCAGGAGCCAGTTCTCAAAGTCATGTAGGTTCTTGGGATCTTCACCCACTGAGCTATCTGTTTTGCCAGGCTTTGTTTTATTTCTTTGAGAGAGAGCCTGTTGAGAGGTTGGCCTTTTCGTTCTGTAACTCCTGATCCTTCCTGCTTAGTCACCTAAGTGCTACCACAGGTATGAACCTCCAGCAACCGTTTAAGTGTGTCAAGTGATCTGCTAGGCACCAGATGCTTCTCCTTGGACCCCACAGAGTTTGTGTAGTGTCCAGTTAAGTGACTACTGGCTCTGCTTCCCAAGTGCTGGGATTAAAGGCGTATGTGTGCCACCTGCCCAGCCTGTTGCTTTGATTTCTAATCATTTGTAATTTCAGAAGACAAAGATTTGGGCTGCATAACAGGCACAGGTCTGCTTTTGCTACTCACTACCAAAAGGGAAAGAAAAAGTGGGAAACAGATTTTACAAGGACATATACTGAGACAGTTGTGTTTGTATTTGTAACTGGTAGCCATGCAGCCTTGCAATTTCAATCTAGCTCAAAGGGGCTGTGTGGCAACAAACTTAAATGACAAAATCCTGTGTGCTTGCGTAATATTGTTAGGGTGAGCCTAAAGAAGATTAGAAGACATGGCTGAAGTAGTAGTAGCTCATTGATAGAACATGTGGCTAGTGTCTGCAAGCCACTGGGTTCAAGCACTGTAGGAAAAAACAGTAAATGAAGAACTTCAAGAAAACCAGAAAGTGATATATCTTGTAAGCAGAAAATAAAATTATGCCGGAAGCTGGAAAAAGTGGTATTTAGGAATGACAGAAGCCTTAGATAATCTCTGCATTGACTTCCCTGAACCTTGCAGTTCCAGGCAGTACTTGCTAACTGTGGCCTCAGAGCTCTTCAGAGCTCTCTGCTGACTGTTTTCCACATTGGTTGCAAAACCTAGACTTGTAGCATGTCAGGTAAGTACTGTACCATCGAGCTGTAATCTGTCCCCTGCTGCTTGTTTTTTTGTTTTGTTTTTGCTTTTTCAAGACAGGGTTTCTCTGTGCAGCTTTGCGCCTTTCCTGGAACTCGCTCTGTAGCCCAGGCTAGCCTCGAACTCACAGAGATCCGCCTGCCTCTGCCTCCCAAGTGCTGGGATTAAAGGCGTGCGCCACCACTGCCCAGCTTTTTTTTTTTTTTTTTAATGAAAAAAACTTCATTGCCTGGATGGTTCGTTCAGTGGGTAAAGATGCTTACTGCTGAGGCTGATATCCTTAGTCCAATTCCCAAGTCCCACATTGTGGAAAGTGGGAAAGAGAACAGACCCTAGAAAGTTGAAAGTAGTTCTCTGACCTCCACCCACAATAAATAGATTAAAAACAAAGCCTTATTGCTTGCTTTTTTTCTTTTGAGACAGGGTCTCTATCCCTAAATAACTCTGACTGTATTGGAACTCATTGTGTAGACTGAGCTGGCTTTGAACTTACAGCCTGCTTCTGCCTTAGGAGACTGTAGATGTAAATATAAAAGATTTAGAGTGACCAAAAAAAGAGGAATCATTATAAACATTAAGATATATGAATAGCCGGGTGGTAGTGGCACACGTCTATAATCGCAGCACTTGGGAGGCAGAGGCAGGTGGATCTCTGAATTTGAGGCCAGCCTGTCTACAAAGCAAGTTCCAGGACAGCCTCCAAAGCTACAGAGAAACCCTGTCTTGAAGGAAAAAAAAGATAGATGAATAATAGCCAGGAATGGTAACTTGTTTGTTAGTCTTGTGTAATCATTAAAAGACTGCTCAAGCACAAAGACGACACAGGTGTTACTCAAGTTCCTCAGGCCTCTCATAGCTGTCACAGTTTCTTAGATTTCAGTTTTTCAAACATTTGGTTTTTGGTAGCTTTTTTTTTTTTTTAAAGTAAAACTGAGGAGGTATTTTGTGTACTATGCTGCTTGGGATTTGCCTGTCCCTTCCTTGGGTTTTAGGGGAAGATCAAGGGTTCTACTACCACCTTTGTCACATGGTATCAAGGATGTATGTTGTCAATATGACCCATCTCTGATCACAACTGGCTGAGGTAGTCTGCCATCTTTCTACACTAAACTCCCTCTTCTCCTTTCTGTTCTCTTTAGAAAGCTGTGACAGTGCAGCCTGAAGGTAAGGATTGCTCACAATGCACGAAGGGGCAGTGTCAGTGGATTCTAGATTCCATGCAGGGACTTTGTAGGAGCGTATAATCTACTAGTATTATAAAATACTAGTATTCTAGTTTTGTTGCTCAAACTTCATCTTTGACCCTTCAGCTTGTTCAGTAAATTATTCCTCTGATGTCCTTTTGTGATTGTTTCATTGACCACTTACTCTGGCAGTAGATATTTAGATTTCTTCCCACCCTGTTTTCAAGACAGTCTCACTATGGAACTGGTCTGCCTCACTTAGTTTCCTGAGTGCCAGGGTTCTGGGCATGTGACACTACATCTAGCTTCCACACTTGTCTTGCAGGTTTTCCAGTCTCTTAGAATTAGCTATTTCAAAGAGTATTCTTTCCTTTTATGAAAAATTAAGAACTTATATTTGGTCCATACAGCAAGGAAGTATGTATGCATTCCAACTGGTGTATACATGCAAATACATGCAAACATTTATGTAACTGTCTGTATTAAGCTAAACATTCATACAGATGTCTCTAATTCTGTTTGCATTGCTATGTAGATTCTTCCAGCCTCTATTACCTTACCTGTAAATTTTTATTCCAACAGAAAAACTGGCTCCCATCTACCATCTACTTAATTGTTCAATTGCTATTGACATACCTTGCTATATCAGAATCGTTGACCCATCTGCCGTGGTAAACAGCTCTCAAAGCTAGTATGGTACTTTGTTTTGGTTTGGTTTTTATTTTTTTATTTTTTTGGTTTTTCGACACAGGGTTTCTCTGTGTAGATTTGGAGGCTGTCCTAGATCTCGCTCTGTAGCCCAGGCTGGCCTCAAATGCACGGAGATCCGCCTGGCTCTGCCTCCCAAGTGCTGGGATTAAAGGCGTGCACCACCACTCCCCGGCTTGGTTTTTATTTTTGTTGTTTTTTGAGACAGGGTTTTAGATGTGTATGTAGTCCTAGCTGTTCTAGAACTCACTCTGTAGACCAGGCTGGCCTCAAACTCATACAGATCTGCCTGCCACTGCCTCCCAAGTGATTGGATTAAAGGTGTGTCACCACACCCAGCTCACACAGAGTTGATTGTTATGGTCCAGTCTCTTGTTCTGCCCCTTTCAGAACGTTAGTAATTGGGATTCTGCAGCAGCTTGGCCTCTTTTGCTTAGCAACGCACTGTATATTCACCTGTCGTCTTCATGTTTGAATACTTCTCTCAGTGATTAAACAAGATTGCCGGTATGGATGAATTAGTTTATTTTTCTATTCACCTGTTGGAAGTATATTTTGATTGCCTTTAGAATTTTGGGTAAAGGTTGTTGACTCATTCCGGGCCTCTAAAGTGCTGAGTTTACTGCTGAACTGTACTCCCTGCTTTTGCTTAGATTCTAAATGTGTTCTCTCTTATGCTGAGGTTTGTTTCTTTGTATGTTTAAATCAAGTCCATCAGATGTGTGTTTTGTAAATATTTTCTCCCAGGTTGTAATTGTCCTTTACTATCTTAAGGTTTTGGTTTTTTTTTATTTTTTGAGCTGAGGATCGAACCCAGGGCCTTGCACTTGCTAGGCAAGTGCTCTACCACTGAGCTAAATCCCCAACCCACATCTTACCTTTTTAAAAGATCAGAAGTGTTTTTTTTTAAACCCATAACATGCACCAAAATACTCTTTAAAGATTTATTTCTGGGGTTGGGGATTTAGCTAAGTGGTAGAGTGCTTGCCTAGCAAGTGCAAGGCCCTGGGTTCAATCCTCAGCTCCAAAAAAAAAAAAAAAGATTTATTTCTACTTTTTAGTATGTGTATTTAGTATGTGTAGGAGGTTATGTGCTCATGAGTGCAGATGTCTGTAAAGGCTAGAATTGTTGGATTCCACTGAACTTGGAGTTATAGACAGGTGTAATCCTCTTGACGTGCTGGGAACTGGACTTGGGTCCTCTGGAAGAGCAGGAAGCACTTGAAAGTGCTGAGCCATCTCTCCCTCTCTTAAAGTCTTAAATCTCTATATGTGTATATTATAGTTTATAAAGAATTTGTAGTTCAGTGTTAGAACAAAGTAGTTTCCATATATTTTAGAAACCTAATTGGTCAGTAGAGTAAATTGGGCCCATTTCCTTTCCTTTTTTGTTTTAGACTTGCCTGCAAAGTAAAGATTTTCATTGTAAAGAAGAGAAAAAATAAGTTCAGCCTTTCTGTTTCTTTCCTCCCTCCCCTCTTGTTCCTTTTTCTTGTTTAAAAACAGTTTTTTGGTTTTTTGTTGTTTTTTTTTTTTTTTAATATAGTTTTAAAAAGAAGTTTGTGGGGCTAGCAAGATGGCTCACTGGTTAAGAGCATTTGTTGCTCTTGTAGAGGACCTGGGTTTATTTCTCAACACCCACATGGTGGTTCACAATCATCCATAACTCCAATTCCACAGTATCTGACCTTTGCAGGCAAAACATTCATACAGATAAATCTAAAAATTTTATTTATTTTGTTCTTGTATGCTTGTGAGTGCCACAGTATATCTGTAGAGGTTAGGGGACTTTAGGGAATCCGTTTTTTAGGTTCACCACGTGAGTGAGGGGTTTTGGGAAAATCCTAGGCAGAGCAGCCTGAGAGAAAGAACTGATTGCTAGCCAGAGGATGTACAGGTGTCTGCAGATGCAGACTTCCATGACAGGGTTTTGGGATAAGGAATCTTACCTGGGTATAGGGTGGCCTCAGAGAGGAATAATTGAAGCCATGAGACAGGATGTTAGTAAGTATTCTGTTGTTGGTAATGGAGAGTGAAAGATCAGGGTTGACTTGGTGACCATGTGGGAAAGAGAAAATTGTACCCTGTCAAAGGCATGTTTATGCTTGTACATCATTCACTTGTTCATTCTTCAGTCTCTTGGCTCTGCTTTCTCAGGCCCCATCTACGCCCAGCTCACTTTGTGTGCTCTTAATAGCTTGCTCAGCTTTTATTTCAGTAGAACTGTGATCCTTAAAAAGAAGGCCTACCTACCACCTATGACAGTCTAGTTTAATACCAGAGGCCTAAGTGCTTAGGAGATGAGAGATTGAAGTAACTTAATGTTTTTGTTGTGAACACTAATTTTAAAATATGTCTACACTTGAGAACTGAACAGCAGCAACAGTAATGTTCATAGTAAGTCTTTGAGTGAACTGAATTATTTATTGCCTCTGTCGTTTTGTTTTATCAGTAACTGTAAATTAGATGTGAAAGGTATTTTGGATGTTATGAAACAGATTAGGAGTTAAGGACATGGCTTGTGGGTAAAGGTGCTTGCCACCAAGCCTGATGACCTAATGGTAGAAAGAAAGACTCCTGAAAGTTGTCTTTTGATAGTAAATAAATTTAATAAACTGGTTAATTGAATACCCTTGGTAGTGCGTGACATCGTGTGTGAGAGAAAGAGACAGGGTTTCATATGGTTTAGGCTGGCCTTGAAGTTAGGGCTTTCCTCCCTGAGCCAACTGAATATTAGTATACAGGTATGTACCAGAACACCCAGTTTATATTGGTATAGTTAGATCTGCTTGAGTGTTGCTTTTAACTAACTGATTTTAGAAAAACCCTTTCTCCCAGGGTTCACTCCCCCCTTAAGCCCCCAATTTTTTCCCTGTTTTTTTTTTTAGACAGGATCTCTGTAACTGCTCTGGCTATCCTGGAGCTTACTTTGTAGATCGGGCTGCCCTCAAACTCAGAGATCTGCCTGCCTCTGCCTCCCAAGCACTGGAATGAAAGGTGTGCACCACCACACCCCGTTTCTTCCCCCCCCCCCCCCCCCCCTCCCCGAGACAGGGTTTCCCTGTAGCTTTGGAGCCTGTCCTGGACTAACTGTAGACCAGGCTGGCCAGGAACTCACAGAGATCTACCTGCCTCTGCCTCCCAAGTGCTGGGATTATAGGCATGTGCCACCACCGCCCGGCCTCACTTTTCCTTTTTTATAGGTCAAAATACAGTATTTCTTTTAGTTCCTTGATTTTTTTTTTTTTTTTTTAAAGATTTATTATGTATTGTGTTCTTTCTGCCTACATGTACACCTGCAGGCCAGAAGAGGGCACCAGATCTTATTACAGATGGTTGTGAGCCACCATGTGGTTGCTGGGAATTGAACTCAGGACCTCTGAAAGAATAACCCGTGCTCCTAACCTGAGCCATCTCTTCAGCCCTAGTTCTTTGATTTTAAGCAAGGAGCATTTTATGGGATTTAAAATGGAAGACAACACATCTTACATTCTATTCTTTTTGCAGGTAGATCATGGAAGGGAAGTGGTTACTGTGTTGGCTACTGGTCCTTGGTACCGCAGCTGTTCTGGCTCATGAAGGACATGATGATGACATGATTGATATTGAAGATGATCTTGATGATGTTATTGAAGAGGTAGAAGATTCAAAATCGAAATCAGATACCAGCACTCCTTCATCTCCAAAGGTTTGAAGTAGATCTTTTTGTTGTTGTTGTTTATTTTTTTGAGTAGTGAGACAGTGTTTCTCTGTGTAGCCCTGGCTGTCCTGGTAGACCTGGAACTCAAGAGATCCACCTGCTCTGCCTCCTGAGTGCTGGGATTAAAGGGTTGGGCCACCACGCCCCACTTGATGGAGATCCTTTTATCTCTTGGTTTAAAAAATCAAAAAATATGGAGCCAGAGTCTAGGGATATATAGTCCAGTGGTAGAGTGCTTGCCTAGTATATGTAAGGCTCTGAATTTGATCCCCAGCAAACCCTTTCCCAAAAAAGATTGTTTCAAAGGCAAAGCAAACTTTTTAAAAAGATATTTGCTAAGCCTTCTAGCAGCTTTTTTTTAAAATACGGATTTTTTTTTAATATGGATTGAATTCATGGACAGCTGTGACAATTGAAATTAAACCAAAAGAGTAAATTCTAAGGAATGTTACTAAGTGCCCCTCCCCTCCCAACACCACACAGTCTTGTAGCTCTGGGTGGCCTGGGATTTGTGATCTTTCTGAAGGACTAGGGCAGTGCCATTGCTGCCCTGTTTAAAATTTTACTTCTTAATTACATTTTCATGTTTAACACAGGTCACCTACAAAGCTCCAGTTCCAACAGGGGAAGTTTATTTTGCTGACTCCTTTGACAGAGGATCTCTGTCAGGGTAAGTGTTTCATCGGGGTAAAAGATTGAAATGTGAATGTCTTGTAAATAAGAAAATACTGGGAGTTCCTGATCCTTTTGAAGCAGTGTTGGGGTTGAACCTAGTGTCACATATGGGAGGTAAGTACTCTTTTGAGAGCTACAGCTTTAGAAAGTGGGCCCCTGGGAATCCTGAAGAGAGGGAGGAAGGATTGCAGGAGCCAGAGGGCTCAAGGGCATCACAAGAAAACCCACAGAATCAACTAACCTGGGTTCATAGGAGGGGAAGCTGGTAGAGAGATAAATTTTTTCTTTGGTTATTTTTTTTTGGGGGGGGGGGTTGTTTTGTTTTGTTTGTTTTTGATTCCAGGACAGCCAGGGCTACATAGAGAAACCCTGGAACTCCACTATGTAGACCAGACTGGCCTTGAACTCACAGAGATCTTCCTCTGCTTTCTGAGTGCTGGGATTAAAGTTGTGTGCTAACACCACCCAGCCAGGATGTAAAATTTTGAATGAATGAATGAGTGAATGAATGAATGAAAGAAAGAAAAGAAAGTGGGCCCCTGGGATATCGTTTTAACAGGCATGTGCAGTGGTACAGCTCCAGTGTTGTACATGAAAGTTGTCTTGGAACTTTGCCTCTTGTTTTCATTCCTGTTCTTCTCCTCTGCCCTACATTTCATTCTTTGGGGATTTTTGTTTTTGTGAGCTTATTAAGTGGCTAGATGGACTAGGAAAGAGATGCTACTTGAGGCAACACTTACTGTCGCATGAATTTTAACTCGGGTTTGTCTTTACTACAGGTGGATTTTATCTAAAGCCAAAAAAGATGACGCTGATGATGAAATTGCCAAATATGATGGTGAGAACATGCTCTAGATACAGTATGATATCAAAGAGGCATCTTGTTTCCATGGTGGCGTCTCTTTTAAAACATAACATGCTCTTTAATTTTTGAGAAGTTCATACGGGTATATAATGTATTGATCACCCCACCCATCCCCTAACCCTCCCTGATCTATCTCTCTTCTTCCCTCCCAACCTAAAGCCCACTGATTCCAGCTTGTGTTGCCCAAATGCCCATGCTGGGGTTAGCCTCTAGGTCCATGGCCTTAAGACTAATTCAAAAGATGTTTGATGCTATAGATTGATGGTTCAGTCAGGAGCATGTGTTGCTTTTCCCAAGCCAGGTTTGGTTCCCAACACCCATGTCAGTGGCTTACAACCACCTGTAACTCAGGCTCGAGGGATTAGAAACCCTCTTCTAGCCTCCATGGATATTCACATACACAAACAGAAATAAAAACTGTTTTGTTTTCCTTTTAAAACTTTTTATCTTTGAAATTAAAATATAATTAAATTGTTTTCCCTCTTTCCTTTCCTCCTTACAATCTTTCCCATGCACCCCACACTCTCTTTGTATTTCATGGCCTCCATTTTTTAATTATTATGCATTTTCCCCTAAGTATATGAATACAGCTTACTCACTTGGTATAGAAAGTTATTTTGCATGTATAGGATTTCAAGACTGACCACTTAGTAACCAATTTGGGGCTCTTCCTAGGGAAGACTGTTTCTTCTCCCATTCCTGTCCTGGAACTTGCTCTGTAAATCAGGCTGTCCTAAAACTCAGATTTTCCTGCCTCTGCCTCCAAAGTGCTAGGATTAAAGACTTGTGCCACTTTGCTTGGCTGAAAAATAGTGTGAAAAGGAGATATTTTCAGATTTTTTCCCCCTTAGGAATTATACCATATTTGTATATGGCTTTAGCTGTAATAGAAATAGACCTATTTAATAACCATGTTAGAAATGGAAGTCCCAAGCTGGTTGGTGGTGACACACGCCTTTAAATCTAGCACTGGGGAGGCAGAGGCAGGTGGATTTCTGTGAGTTCAAGGCCAGACTGGTCTACAGAGTGAGTTCCAGGTCAGCCAAGGCTACACAGAGAGGCGGGGGAGTTCCTCTCTAGGTGTAATGAATATAACTAAAGTTATATACCTACAGTTATTTCCAAACGATGTTCTACCCTTTAACAGATAGACACACTCTACAGTAACTCAGCTTACAGGTAAATGTAATGGTAAATAAACATTGATAATTGTGATACTTCTACATTCTGGAATTTAGTTTATTATCATTCAAAAGACCTTAAATGGTACGGCTAACAGTGGAGAGCTTTTTCCTATTGTCTTATAGGAAAGTGGGAGGTAGATGAAATGAAGGACACAAAGCTTCCAGGTGATAAAGGACTTATACTGATGTCTCGGGCCAAGCATCATGCCATCTCTGCTAAACTGAACAAGCCCTTCACGTTTGACACCAAGCCTCTCATTGTTCAGTAAGTTCAATGCCTTCTTGATAGTTTGTAAAAAAGGTAATCTCAGTTGATACTTAACATACAACAAAAAACCTATGAGATGTTGACAGTGGGAATTTTGTGTGAATTTGAACACGTTGAGTAGTTTGTTTTGTTTTTAACTGCTTAGCAAGTTGTTTCAAAACAGTCTGGTGTTTACCCTCTTGATAGCAAACAAATGTCTAAATTTTGCATTAAGGATTGATTTTGGTTTTTTTTTTTTTTTTTTTTTTTTGCGGTTGAGTGGCCCCATGAAAGCAGTAGAGGATGGAACCCTTTGTGTGGAACTAATCATACGACCTGTGATGAAATGTGACCAGCCTGGGGAGAAATCAATTGGGAAGTGTGATCTTTCAAAGTGCCATAGGAGTTTTTTTTTGCTTTTCTCTCTGAAACTAGGTATGAGGTTAATTTTCAGAACGGAATAGAATGTGGTGGAGCCTATGTGAAGTTGCTTTCCAAGACCTCAGAACTCAACTTGGTAGGTACTCTGTTTATGAGAGTTTGGAGTGTATGTAGCTCAGTGGTAGAGTACATGCCTACCAATTCACAGGGCCCTGGGTTCAATCTCCATCATTTAAAAAGAGAGAAAGGTTTACAAGACTTATGAAAAAAAAGGCTGTTCTGCTGATAAACAATAGAGGCTTGACACTGATGTGTTTGTGACTTGATAAGGTGACTGGTGAAGCTTTAGCTGTATTTTATCTCTGGTTTCTTAACTGGAATTTTTAGGGTTTTTCGTTTTGTGGTTTTATTTATTTTTTGACACAGAATCTGTGTCAGGTCTGGAACTTGCTATGTAGACAAGGCAGGCCTTAAATTCCAAGAGATCTACCTGCCTCTTCCTCACAAGTTCAGGGATTAAAGGTGTGCACTGCTAATTTTCTGTTTTCTCAAGTGTATTTCTTGCTTTTGAAAGAAACTTATATATGTGTTACTTTGTTTTCTTAAGCATTTTAATATTTCTAGTGTGTGCTAGTTATTTTTCATTGATATCTGAACAAGCTCTATAAAGCCATGAGATTTTTTTTTTAAAGGAGGTTAGCCGGGTGGTGGTAGCACACACCTGTAATCCCAGCATTTGGGAGGCAGAGGCAGGTGGATCTCTGTGAGTTCGAGGACAGCCTCCAAAGCTACAGAGAAACCCTGTCTTGAAAAACCAAAAAAAAGAAAGAAAGAAAGAAAGAAAAGAAATAGGTTAATTTGTATTGAGTTTTTTAAATGATTTTCTTTTATTTTATGTGCATTGGTGTTTTGCTTGCATGTATGTCTATATGAAGGTGTCAAATCACTTTGAGCTGGATTACAAACAGTTGTAAGCTACTATGTAGGTGCTAGGAATTGAACCTAGGTCCTCTAGAAGAGCAGCCAGTGCTCCTAACCACTGAGCCTTCTTTCTAACCCCTTGTATGGAGTTTTATGAGGAAGTATTATATAGTTTTCAAAGTTTGCTTTTTTAATTCTTTGACTATAGTTAATTAAAGCAATTCACCTTTGTCTCTTAAGGACCAGTTCCACGACAAGACCCCATATACTATTATGTTTGGTCCAGATAAATGTGGAGAGGACTACAAACTGCACTTCATCTTTCGCCACAAAAACCCCAAGACAGGTGTATATGAAGAAAAACACGCTAAGAGGCCAGATGCAGATCTGAAGACCTATTTCACTGACAAGAAAACACATCTTTACACATTAAGTAAGAAAGCCAGCTGCCTGGGGGTATAAGACATTTCATACTTATCATCTGGTTAATGTTAAGTTTGCAGACTTGAATATGTTAATCACCTGAATCTCAGGACCTATACATAATTAGTCTACTGAGCTTAAAATCTTGCATTAAAAACTGGTGTAGAAAAGCCAGGAGGTGGTGGTGGCACATGCCTTTAACCCCAGTACTCAGGAAGCAGAGCCAGGTGGATCTCTGTGAGTTTGAGGCCAGCCTGGTCTACAGAGTGAGATCCAGGACAGGCACCAAAAACTACACAGAGAAACCCTGTCTTGAAAAACCAACAACAAAAAGCCAAAACAAAAATCCTGGTGTAAAAATAAATAGAAATTGTTCATTGTTTTCTGAATCAGAGTGGGGAGGTGTCAGTGGAAGAAGCTTAGGGCAACATAGGTGCTATTGATCTCTTGAAAGACCAAGATATACCAAGGACAAACACCTGCGCTATCCACTTCTAGTTCGCTATAAGGGTTTTGATCCAACAAGGCCAGGCACCTGCAATTCTGCTCTGTGAATATTCGAGGACACTTAGCCCGGCCAACTTTGCCTTGTCAGTTGCGAGTGCCCAGTCCACATGGAGCAATAGTTCTAGAATGAAGCATATTTTAGTATGTTTCTAATCATAAAAAATTGTACAGTTAAATAAGGAATCATCTTCTAGACTATCCACAATTGTGTGTGCCACAATAAAATTCAGATGTAGTCATGAGATTACATGTACAGCTAACATAGAGATGTACAGTAAATGGGGAAAATCATAGCTGTTATTGCACAAAAAGTTCGCAATAAGAAACCGCCAATTCATTCAAAAGGCAGTAATTCCATAAGGCCTTGCATGATGTTTCCTCCTTGTTAAATAAAAAATTATAATGAAATATTTTTTCAATATTGAATAGCTGTTGGTTAGCTAGTTCCTTTTTCATATGTAGCGTATTGCATTTAGCATTTGAACCACAAAGTTGTAGAGCAGATTGTCTTCTGTTCCTTTATATAGTAATAGGAGTTGAAGTGTGTTCACTGCATCAATAAATTAATGACGTTTTCACAATCTGAGGGAAAAAAATCTTTTTTGTTTTTGTTTTTCAAGATAGGGTTTCCCTGTATAGCCCTGGCTGTCCTGAAATTCAGAGATCCTCCTACCTCTGCCTGCTGAGTACTGGGATTAAAGGCTTGTGCCACCATACCTAGCAATCTGAGAAAATTTTAAAAGTACTACTGTGGAGCAGGGCATGTGATATAGTTGTTGGATGTTTATCTAATGTGTTTAAAGCTCCAAACTTCTCAAATAAAACTTTAAACTCATTATGTAGCCGTAGTTCCATTAGAGAAATGTCTACTTGATCTTTGGCTGCTGTTTTCAGTTGAGCAGGCCTAGATAAATGATTTACAAATGATTTCTAGGATGAATTAATTGTGTTGGATTGATGGGAATGTTAAGTCAATATTTTAATTGCATTTAACTTCTTTTCAGTTTTAAACCCAGATAATAGTTTTGAAATATTAGTTGACCAGTCTGTTGTGAACAGTGGAAATCTGCTCAATGACATGACTCCTGCTGTAAATCCTTCGCGTGAAATTGAGGACCCAGAAGACCGGAAGCCTGAGGATTGGGATGAAAGACCCAAAATACCAGATCCAGATGCTGTCAAGCCAGATGACTGGTAAATCTTGGAGCTCCATCGTTGAGTATAAGCAAATATTTTGTGTATTCCACATAGCTTGAACACCTAAATGTTGACTGAATGAGATCTGATTGTTTAAATAATCTGTAATCCGAACATTCAGGAGGCTAAGGCAGAAAGATTGTGCATGTGGAGCCGGTTTGGGCTACATAATAAGACCTTGTGCTCCGATTGCAAGAGAAGGGGAGACTTATGCACTCTATTTTACAGGAGAAAAGTACCAATTACTGTGGCTGGAAAGAACCCAGTAGTGATAATATAAATTATCCCTTGCCATTTTATAAACTACAGGATGCTAAAACTGTTGTGGTTTATTTGTACTGACAGTTGGCTTGTGGCAATCTCTTGGTCCAGCCGTTCTAGGGCTTCTTTTTTTTTTAACGTACATTGATGTGTTGCTTGTATGCATGTCTGTGTGAGGGTGTCTTGTCCCTTAGAACTGGAGCTACAGACAGTTGTGAGCTGCCATGTGGGTACTGGGGATTGAACCTGGGTACTTTGGAAGAACAAACAGCCAGTGCTGCTGAGCCATCTCTCTAGCCTTCATGTTTTTGTTTTTGTTTTTTTAATTAGAAAATATTTCTTGTAGTTTATTTTTGAAACAGAATCTCACTATATATCCCTACCTGACCCGGAACCTAGTATGTAGACCAGGATGGCCTCAAACTAACAAGAGATCTATCTGCCTCCCAAGTACTAGGATTATTGGTGTGCACAACCACACCCCGCTAACTTTAAATTTGTGTTTGTATGTTGAGCATCTTTCCCTCTGACTCTTGATTATTCCCGTAGTTCCATTAGAGAAATGTCTACTTGATCTTTGGCTGCTGTTTTCAGTTGAGCAGGCCTAAGAGACTACCTTGACTGATTCTCTGGCCATTATTGTCATAGCTGGTGTTTTCTGTTTAAGGGATGAAGATGCCCCTGCTAAGATTCCAGATGAAGAGGCCACAAAGCCTGAAGGCTGGTTAGATGATGAGCCTGAGTATATCCCAGACCCTGATGCGGACAAGCCAGAGGATTGGTGAGAATTTGAGTTTGATTTTAGAATTACCTGTTGTTTTGTTTTTAAATTAAAAGCAATAGCTCTGGGCGTGGTGGTGCAAACCTTTGATCACAGTACTTGGGTGGCAGAGGCAAGCAGATCTCCCTTAGATTTGAGGCCAGCCTGGCCTATAAAGTTGAGTTCCAGGACAGCTAGGGTTGACCTTTCTTCAAAAAACGAAAGGCAGGCAAATACATACCTACATACATACACACATACATACATACATACATATATACATACATATATACATACATACAAACAATAATAAGCGCGTACACACAAAGAACCCAGGCGTGTTGCTGCATACCTTTAATCTCACCACTTGGAGCCAAGTAGATCTCTAAGTTCAAGGCCAGCCTGGTCTACAAAGAATTCCTGGACAAAGAAAAATCTTGTCTTAAAAATACCAAAAAGAAAAAAAAGGCAGTAAGTATAGCCAAATGCCCAAGTTTAAGTGGAGAGCTCTATAAACTTTACTAAATTTCATTGTGTAAAAACAAAATTGATCTTTATGAAAGATCATTGCTAGTCGGGATGAGAAATGAGATGCTGTTCTTCTGTAGTCTGCTGCTGATACAGCTTCAGCAGCATCTTGAGCACAGGGTTGGCTGTTCAGTTGTAACTTGGCTTGTACCTCCACAGGGATGAGGATATGGATGGAGAATGGGAGGCTCCTCAGATTGCCAACCCTAAATGTGAGTCAGCCCCTGGGTGTGGAGTCTGGCAGCGACCTATGATTGACAACCCCAAGTATAAGGGCAAATGGAAGCCTCCCATGATTGACAATCCTAACTACCAGGTTTGTGCCTCCTGATGGTTTACTTGTTTTCATTATCTGGGTAGAAGTTTGATAAATAATGAGGTCAGTAGGTTTGATGACTGTATTGAAGCTGTTTGATCAAGAAGAGAATGTAAACTTAAGAGACAGTTGAATAATAGGCTAAACATAAAACCTAAAAATGGGAGAAAAGTGTTCACAATTGCTTGCTACGTGACCTTTGTTTAAAAATAAAAGTAGAGCCGAAGAACTTATATACCCTATTGACGTCAAGTGTCAGGGTTGCTGCAGCCGCAGGATCCAGGAGTTAGTTATATTGGCCATAAGGGAACTGTGATGGTGGTTGGATCTTGCCATGTCAAGTCAGCATATTGCTTGGTCTCATTGGATTTCTTCAACTGCCAAAAGACCAGGTGCACATGAAGTGGTAGTAATATGAATAGTGAAGTTGTGAAGCCCCAGTTATATTCTGGGAATGTATCTATTCAGATTTTTACCTGGCTTCAGTTTCCAAGCCAAGAAAATTACAATCATTCATTTCCACTTAGACTTTAAGATATAAAGTATAGGTACATCTGTCTGCATATACTGTGTATGCTTTTCTGTTGTAAAATGTTTTTAATTACATTTAGATAAGTAAGATGAAATAAAAATTATACTTTGGCTTGCTTTGAACTATCTGGATATGTTGATACATGCCTATAATTCTAACACTTGGTTGTCAGCATGAGGACCAGGAGTTGAAGGTCAACTTTAGCTATAATTAGGAGAATCAGGAGTAATTTAAGGCTATCCTGGCCTATATGAAACCTTGTTTAACAAAATCAAACGAAAATCACCATGGGAAATGGCTTTACTGTCTACATTCCACCAACACTTAATAAGGGCAGAGTGGACCGCACAGAGCCAGGGGTTAGTTCCGAACAAGATCCTGGAGATTGGAAATTGGATTAGGTGGAATCCAGAAATCAGAGTATAAAAACATCATTAGCATTTATTGTTCTGCTGTTTGTTTAAATTTGACAGTTAATGCTTATCTCTGTTGATCATGCAAAATGAGTCTTACAGGTTTTCTTTTATTATTATCTGAAATGATGATTTGAAACTTCTTTTCCAACCTGTACCCCTACCCGCCCCCCAAAAAACCTAGGGAGTCTGGAAACCAAGGAAAATACCAAATCCAGATTTCTTTGAAGACCTGGAACCTTTTAAGATGACTCCTTTCAGTGCTATTGGTTTGGAGCTCTGGTCCATGACTTCCGACATTTTCTTTGACAACTTTATCATTGGTAGTGACCCTAGAGTAGTTGACGATTGGGCCAATGACGGATGGGGCCTGAAGAAAGCTGCTGATGGGGCTGCGGAGGTTAGTGATTGTTCATGACTGGTCATTTATATCTGCTTTTGGGGGAAACTGATGGCTTTGTGGAAAGCAGTTTTTTTTAGTGTTAAGACCTGATTCTGTTAGTCTCGTATTCTGGCTTTAGAGCCTGTATGTATGTACCATTGTGTGTATGTGCATGCGTTTGCGTGCACATGCATGTATTTACAATTTAAGTATATTTTAATGCACTAAAAATGCTGAATCTTAGTTTACTCCTTGTATGGAATTTTCAAATAGCTAATGATGTGGCTGAGCTGGGATTTAAAGGGCCAGGGTCTAGCTGGGATGAAGACATTACATTCTTCATCTGTTTCCTGAGTAAGGGATCTTTTGCAGTTGTTACAAGCCACCTTTTCCTGCACCTGTCTGTGTAAGTGAAACCTCATGATGGTGAAAGCAGGAAAGTGAGGGCTTTTCCCTGTTTTCCGTATGCGGATCTTAGTCTGACTCCTTCGAAAAAGAAGGAACCTAGTTGTGCCCATTCCTTGAGTAACATGGGACAATTAGAAGACAGTTCTCTGAATTATTGTTTGGTTTTTCAGCCAGGTGTCGTGGGGCAGATGCTAGAGGCAGCTGAAGAGCGTCCATGGCTCTGGGTGGTCTACATTCTGACTGTAGCTTTGCCAGTGTTCCTTGTGATCCTCTTCTGCTGTTCTGGAAAGGTAGGAATGTTAGAGCTCTTTTGATGTTAAGGAAAAATAACTAATTTACACTGTATTGACTGTGATTTTCTTTAGTAGTAGTTTTGATAAATGCTTTGTCATATTTTGCAATTGGATTTTTTTTCTTTTCAAACAAGATTCCCCTGGGTTTGAGCCAGGGGAGGTGATGTTTCTATCTCTGCCAGACTTTAAAAGGAGGCTGCCACAGGTCACCTGACCACCTTAAACAGCAATACAAAAAGTAAAATAGAAACCTTATTTAGAATTAAAGCCAACACCTGAGTGTGACAAACACATCTTTCAGCTTGAAGTAGCACCTCACTAATGGAGCAAGTGTTTTATTCTGTACAGTCAGGACGTGGTCAGACCTGGGAAAAGGGTGCAGGGATACTGCAGGACTGGCAACTAGTCCTCCTTGCCCAGGTCCCTTCTCTAGTGTGTAGACCATGATTGCACTGACTTCTAAAACACCAGTTCTCACTGGGCCATTGTGCCCAGATGATGACAGGATTTAGAGTCCTTTGTTTGTCATTCTACTATATTATTAATTAGTCTTCATATTTATTTGGTGGCAGCTTCTAAAGAAAAAGGAACAACTTAGATACAAGATCAGCCATCTAGGAACAAAGCATTTTCTCTCCTGATGTTATTTTTATTCTTACATTTTGTTATTTGGGCTTTAATTATTTATGCATTTCTTCCTCCTTGCCTTCACTCTGTCCAAACAATACTTCTCAAAACTATGCATGCAGGTTTTACAGCCTCAACATTTTTCTTATTTGGCCCTTGTTGCATGCGGTCTCATAACTTAGGATTTGACTTCTGTGGATGGCACTTTGTCAGATTCAGAGGTCTCTAACCCTCACCACTGTTTGAAGTATCTGAGTCAGCTTGACGAGCTAGCCTGTACTTCCTGCCTGAGCCTTTGTTCTTACTGTGTGGTACCTCTCTCTCCCTCTGCTCCCCTCTCACTTTCCCTCCCAGGGGGAAAAAATGAGTAACGATATATTTTTCACATGTCTGCATTTCTGCCCTGTACACAACCTTGGACACACTTTGCCCACAGACATTCAGGAGTTGAGGGGTAATATATTTGTGACAACATAAACATGGTTCTCCACTTGTTAATATTCCAGAAACAGTCCAATGCTATGGAGTACAAGAAGACGGATGCTCCCCAGCCAGATGTGAAGGAGGAGGAAGGGAAGGAGGAGGAGAAGAGCAAGGGAGATGAAGATGATGAAGGAGAAGAGAAGCTTGGTGAGTGGTACCTAGAAATCTGTCCTAAATCCCCATTAACAAACAAGTCACAGGGAAAGATTGTTTTTAAATGATGCTCTAATTATTGTGAAAGCCAGATGTGGAGTTTTGTTCAATTGTTTTATTTTCTGTCTTAGAAGAGAAACAGAAAAGTGATGATGCTGAAGAAGATGGTGGCACTGGCAGTCAAGATGAGGAAGATAGGAAACCTACAGCAGAGGTGCAGGGGCTCATAAATACCTCCAGTCATCTAAGCTGAGAGGGTGTTTCTTAAATGGTTTTTTTTTAAATTAGTGGGGGTTATGTATATGTGAGTGCAAATGCCTGAAGATGCCGGAGGTGATGGAGCCCCAAAGCACTAGAGTTACAGGTGGTGTGTGCTCTTAACCACTGAGCCCTCTCTCCAGCACAAAGGGAATGTTGCCACAGATTAATTAATGATCAATATTTTATTTGAATCTCAAGTTTTTCTGTGCACAATCTATTTTGTTTATTTACATTTTTTTATTAAGTAGAAGTTGGAAAAAAAAATAGGGTTTCTGACATGGGAGGAGTATTGAGTTTCTTAACAGTTGTATGACATTTATGTCTCCTCACTGTGCCCTCAAAGGTATTTCATGCATACCACTGTGTTTTAAAGTTTTCAGATAGGGTTTCAGACATTGAACTCTGTAGTCAAGGATAATATTGAACTGCTCATCTTCATGCTTTCGTGCCTGGTATTACAGTTTTCATGCTCCACCCTACTCTACTCTATGTGGTGCTGTAGATGCTCTTAAGGGCACCCATATGGTGGCTCACAACTGTCTGTAACTCTAGTCCCAGGAGAATCTGGTGCCCTCTTCTGGCTCCAAGGGTACCTACCAGGCATACAGGGTGCACAGATACACATCCAGGCAAACACTCATAAAAATAAATGAAATCCCCCTTCCAAATTAAAATATTGAGGGATTGGGGATTTAGCTCAGTGGTAGAGCGCTAGCAAGTGCAAGGCCCTGGGTTCAATCCTCAGCTCCACAAAAAAAAATAATAACAATAATAATAATAATATTGATAGGTTTGAGGAAAGTGCATGCTTTTGGAAAAGATTGAAATTGAATACATATTATAATCCCACTACGTATAACAATACACTTTTTCTCCTGTTTTTCCCTAGTTGAGTTACTTAGTTTAAATGGTTATGGAAATTCAGCAAAATTTTGTTTTAAATATGCTCATTATATGGTGATCTTCTCTTTTCATCTGATAGGAGGATGAAATTTTGAACAGATCACCAAGAAACAGAAAGCCACGAAGAGAGTGAAACAATCTTAAGAACTTGGATCTGTGATTTCCTCTCCCTCCCCTTCCCCTGCAAGCGTGGTCCTAGGAGAGGGCCTGGTATACCTTAGGTGGGAACTCAGAAAACCTCAAGACATCACCATCTACAGGTTCCAGTGAATACTAGTCTGTAATTTTAAACATCTAGCAGTAAATAATTGCAATTGTAATGTAAAGGACCCTGTTTCTGTAGAAAAGAACATTTAACATAATGGTTGTGAAATGTAACATGAAACAACTAACTTGTGTTTTTATTTTGATGTTTTTAAAATCTTTGGGTTCTCCCCCTCCCTTCCTTCCTTCTTTCCTTCCTTTTTTTTTTTTTTTTTTTTTTTTTTTGATTTTCCTTTTTTAGATAGAATTTTTGCCAGTTTAAAATCTTGGCTTAATTTAATATATTAATCTGTTTGTGCAGAAGTAACACCAACATTAGGAATGTTAGGGGGAATGAATTGCAGTTTTTATAACTTTTTTTTTAAGTTTGGTATTAAAACATTCATGTGTCTCTGTCCCTAAAATTGTAATCACGTTCGAGTACAGTCATTTGTGGTTATAATCTTGTTTTGTGTGCTTCCATTACATAATTCCTCCTAAAGATATAAGAGGAATTGGATGGAAGCTCAAATTTATATCAAAGTTCTCTGAGTTATATTGAATAGACCCAAAAAGAACTAAAAGGAGACTTTGACTTGGTGTTGGTCAGCTCATAACGTGCAGTGTTGTGTTGTCCTTGGGACTGCTCCATTCACAAGACAGCTTTGCAGAGGACAAGAGCTGGCTTAAAGCAGCAGTTCACACTGTACCCCCCATGGAGGAGGCCAACAGCTCAAATCCTCTGGAGCACAAGGCTTTTGAAGGAATGTTGGTGGTGCCTAAGTAGACAGTTTCATCACTTGTTCCACTGTGTTGACACTGCTTTCCTCTCAGATCTCCTCAGTCCCCAGCTTTCTCTGCTATGCATTTTCTTCACAGCGCAGCTTGCAGTCCGTTGCTGAAAATTTTAAGCTCTGCATAGTGTTAGCTTTATTGTGATTATATCTGTTTCTTATTTTAAACAGGCCCACACCTTTCCAGGGTCCAACTACAGGATAGATTACAGACTTCAGTTAGTGTCTATTTCTTTTACTCTGTGTAGACTTTAGAAAGTCTAATTCAGAAGTGGGCCAATTCAGAATTGACTGTAATTGAACATAGGCTAAAAGTGTTTATGGGAGGATTGACACATAGCATGAGTTATTTGACTTTTGTAGGATATTTAAAATCTTCATTTGCAGTTCATGTAAAAGTTGCGTCTTAAAATTCACACAATAAAGCAGTCCTGTTCAAAATTTTTCTTTATTGTGGCTTGAAAAATTTTTTTAAATGAATTTATAGAGTTGTTTTATTTTGTTTTCCATGTGGAATGCAGATGGGTGCTAGAAGAGCCTCTCCCGCATCACTGTAGTGTAATGATATCATTATTACACCACATTGCAATGTATTCAGAAACAGACGTTCCAACTTCATTCTTTCTCTAGAGGCGTTCAGATTGTACCGATGATACTGTTCCTTGCACTGAATATATATAAACACTCCACAGTGTTTATATTGGGGAGATACTGGGAAAGAAATATATTTGTAAAGGGTGAAGGCTGTGTTATATGTTGTCTTTTTAAACACTGGTTCATTTCATTTCTTTTGAGGGTGGAATGCATTTTTCTTGCTGTTCAGTGCTTTATCCCCATCTGTTGTTTGTGGTCACAGTGACCATAGCTATGTAGCAGATGTTTGCAAATTGTATAGAGTGAAATAAAGAGTTAATAGCAAGAAACAAATACACGTCTGCAGGTTTCTCCTTGAAGCAAACATGGGGATCATTGCTTTTTTAGAAATCTGTTTATCTGTTTAATCATTCCACATTGACATATTTCATGCCTACTCTATTTCACCCAGGCTGTAAAATGCCAGATTTATTTATATGATTGGTGGTGGTCATTGTCTTTCTGGGTTCTTTCTCCATCAACGTGTTGAAGCTACACCCTCCTTAAATGTCTGACACATTAATGACCAGCAGTCATCTTATAAAAAGCTTACCGGGCTGGTGTTAATAGCTCAGTAGGTAGAACTGTCAAGCATGCGCAAAGCGCCATAGGTTTGATTCCCTAGCACTGAATGAAAAATAAAGATTCTTACATTCTGATATTATGTGCTGGATTCCTTGTCGAATTGTAAAATATCCACTCCTTCAGCTTGTGGTCTTTCATTTTCTTGTCCATAAAGTACTCTTCACTTCAGATTGTCATGTTACTAAATGGTGTTATATTAAAGCCCTGCCTTTGTTAAGTGTCTGCTTTTGACTGGACTTCATGATAACCTAGGATGCATTTCAATGTTTGAATAATGGTTTGATCTTTTCATTGACTACTATAGAAGAGTTTGATTCAGTCGTGTATTTAACTTCCTCCGTCCAGTAATGGGTTAGTCATTCCTGTTGTGTAAAATGGACAGCAGCTCACAAACAAGTTTTTTGCATTTTTTTTTTTTTTCCAGTACTGGGATTTGAACCAGTGCATTACCACTGAGCTACACCATCTCCTAAATAATATTTTTTATGACTGTGTGGAAACTTAATGTTTTTATTAGAAAGTAATCTTTGTGTGGGGCGTGATAGCAGCACATGCCTTTAATCCCAGCTCTTGGGATGCAGAGGCAGGCAGATCTCTCTGAGTTCAAGTCTGGTCTGCAAAATGAGTCCCAGGACAGCTAAGGCAGAGAACCTGTCTTGGGGCAGGGGGATAATCTTTGCTCAGGCTCCATGTATGAGGTTATTATTGAAAGTTGTGCCCAAGATATTTTGTGATTATTGCGATTTTAGATTGTTTCCTGAATTGAAACACTACACTGTGTGTAGTGCTAGTTCTGAAGATGGTATACTTCCATAATGATGCGCCCTGTAATCCCAGCACTTAGGATGCAGAAGCAGAATAAGGCCAGTAGCCTCAGCCAGAAGATGCTTTTGAGGCCAATCTGGGGTGCCTGACACGTCTTAAAAACAAAGTTTCATGGCTGGGTGTATAGTAAGTGGTAATGGCACTGCATGCTTGAGGCCCTGGATTCAACCCCTCAGCTCTGCACAAAAATTTGTAGCCCACTTCACCAAAAAATTTTTTTTCTACTGCATTTGTATAAAAACATTTGGCTGTTAAGTTTTTTTCCTTGTGATTTTTAAAATAAAACTTTCATGAACCCTAGTAAGAGGTTAAGAGTAACATGTTTGAGTGGCTGGTGGTATCTTCTAGTGTTCAACCATCATCTCCAGGTGGCAGTTGGGTTGTCAGTATCCATTTAGTGTGTGTGTGTGTGTGTGTGTGTGTGTGTGTGTGTGTGTGTGTGTATCCTTTTCGGCTTTTTTCTTTGCCCTTTTGCATCAGTGGAGCCCAGCGTCTTCGGGTTGGATTTTGAGTGACTCGGTTTTATGTACCCATCGGTTTTAAGTGTAAATCCCTGGGGATCAAAGTAACTCCTGTTCCACTAGTGAGGCTGAAGACTGCTTTTCCCTCCAAGTACTGACAGTAACGGTGATTCCTAATAGATCTGTCAACTATAAAGAGAAAACCTACTAGCTCAATTATGAAGCGGCAAGTAAGAAACTAGGTCAGAAATGTATGACCTCAAAATAGTGTGGGCTGACTGGAAAGGTAGACTGCACGGGGTGTCTGGGTTTGGCGGCTTCCACCACATTCCGATTTACCCCGCGTTCCTCGCGAACCCGGAAGAGACTGCCTTCAGGGGGCGGTGTTGAGAAAACGTGGCTCCTCTTGGATAGGCTCCTGTCAGTCACAAGTCCGCTCTCCAGCACTGAGCCCGCCTCGGGGCTTCCCTTCCCTTCTTGCCCGAGTGTTCAGTTTAAATACCCGAGCTGTCCTAACGTGCTCGTCCCCACGCCCTCGGGCAGCGGGTTTCATCTGGTTGGCTAGAGCTCCTGTCCATCAGCAGTGACGCAGAGTTCGCCGGCCCAGGCCCCGCCCTCTTCCGAAAGCCCCGAAAACAATTTTAAGATGGCGGCGGCAGCGGCGCGGAAAACAATGGGGCAGGGGTGCAGGGGACAGGCCGAGGCCTGAGGCGGGCGGCGTGCGCTGGCCTGGAGTCGGGCCGAGCGGGGCCGGAGGAAGACCCGCCGCCGCGCCCGAACCCGCTCCACCGCCCGCCGGGACATGGCGCGGCCGTGAGGCGGACCGGGGCCGCCAGAAGCGGAGGAGCCCCAAGTGCCAGCCGGCGCCGAGAGGCCCGGGCCCGGCCCGCGCCGCCCGCGGCCCATGGTGCTGCCTACCTGCCCCATGGCGGAGTTCGCGCTGCCGCGGCACAGCGCGGTCATGGAGCGCCTCCGCCGGCGCATCGAGCTGTGCCGGCGCCACCACAGCACCTGTGAGGCCCGCTACGAGGCCGTGTCTCCCGAGCGCCTGGAGCTCGAACGCCAGCACACCTTCGCCCTGCACCAGCGTTGTATCCAGGCCAAGGCCAAACGCGCCGGCAAGCACCGGCAGCCGCCCGCCGCCGTCCCGGCCCCGGCATCCGCTCCGGCCCCCGCCCCGGCCCCATCGGCCGCGCGCCTGGACGCAGCCGACGGCCCGGAGCACGGCCGCCCGGTCGCGGTGAGTAAGGCAGCTACTGCTGCAGCAGCCCTTTCTCCCGAAAACGCCTCCCCGACGCGGATCGGGCCTCGGAGAGACTTCCCCGGGCGTTCCCACTTGTGGGTCTGGGTCCTGAGAGGAGGCTAACATGGCAGGGAGCTGGGCGCTTGTCATCTTCGGGAAGTGGCACTGCCTTGTACTTTGGGAAGACGTTACCGTGAGGACTTGGAGTAAAGTCGGTGCTGGAAAAGCAGGAGAAGTTTAGTTACTGATAGGCTTTTCTCCCAAACTTGATTGCCAACTGCTGAGAACTTCATCTTGTAATAGACCCGCGTTGGAGTTGCCTACGACTTAGGGCGTTCTTGCACAGTAGGCCTGGCCTCGTTTAGTCTTCAGATGTTGATTGGATCCTTGCTCCGTGGAAGGTCCGGAGCTGTAGGCAGGGTTAGGGCTTTAATATGGAAATAAGTCGCCCTTCAGTTGACAATATCCTACGGCTTTCCAATGGAAAATTGAAAAGCCTTTGGAAGCTTCAGTAAACTGTATGGTCTGCTCATTGAATTGCATAAAACGTATTTCTTTTTTAGGGAACCCTGGAATTTTGTGAACAGGAGATACTATACGAGGTGCTATACCATTGACAGTTCCCATTTTAACCTGCTAAGCCCGTTTAAAATCTCTGATAATATTAATAGTTGTTGAACGGAGGAAATGACGTTAGTTGGTGGTCAGCTGTGGCCTTTGGTTTTTTTAGTAACTAATCCTGAGATTTATTGGTTAGAATTGTTGCCTCCTTGAAACTGATTTATAAAAGGGAAACCTGAGTGGGGGGGGGGCGGTTTACTAAATTCTTGGTAATTTAAAAGTAAAAATTTACAATACTTACATTGTTCACTAATTCTATCTAATTCATGTCTTTATTGCCTTTCACTTGGTCCATTATAATACTCTTTCCTGGGTGATTGTTAAAACTCATCCCTAACTAGTGGTTAAACTTTCAGTCACTTAATACCCTTCCTCTTGAAATGTTAGAAGCTTTTCTGTTGCTGAAGGGATGAAGTTTAACCTTTGGTTGGCTTTTGGGACCAGTCTGACCTAACCTATCTTTCCATGTCCCCCACAGAATTATTGTTTTCCTTCTTTCCCACATTATCTTTGCTGCCGGATTAGAAGACAGAATACCTGGGTTCTGACCCAGTTGGTCAAGTCTTTTCGTCCCCACTTTTCTCACCTGTAAACCAAGGGTATGTTGGGCTTCTTACAAGGTTGCTTGAAGGAATCAAATGAGTCTGATGTCAGGTGTGTAGCTCATGCCCAGAGGCAGGCAGAAGAGAAATGAGTGGATATGAGTGAATTTCACAAGCTGAAAGGCTGCTTGCAGGATCTTCCTTCCTCAGCACTTTTCTGAACCCTGTCATCCTTCAGCTACAGCCCGCCTTCCTGTTCAGTGAGTCGCTGAAAACCCAGCCCCCAGCAGCACCTCCTCTGTCAGCTCAGTTATGAAGTAGACCTATGCTGTTTGTTTTTAGCACATAGTTACCTTGCAGGGTAGACTGTAAGCCTCTGGAGTCCATACATATTTTAGGCTGTCCGTATATTTGTTGAGTGATTGATAATGAACTTGGTTGTACTTTACCAAAATGATTTAACTGAATGAGTCACCTTTATTAACAAATCTTTCTTGAAGGAAAGATCCCCAACTCTCCCCTAATCCCTGCTTTGAATTGAGCGCAGGACTTTGTGTTTACTAGGTGTCTTAGTTAGGATTTCTGTTGCTGCGCAGAGACACCATGACCATGACAACTCTTATAAAGGAAAACATTTAATTAGGGCCGGCTTACAGTTCAGAGGTTTATTTAGTCCACACCATAGCAGGAAACATGGCAGCACACAGGTAGACATGGTACTGGAGAGGTAGCTGAGAGTTCTACATCTGGATCAGCGGACAACAGGAAGAGAGTGACACTGGGCCTGGCTTGAGCATCTGAAACCTCAAAGCCCACCCCCAATGGCACACTTCCTCCAACAAGGCCACTCCTACTCCAACCTAATAGTGCCAAAGGAACCAACCCATGGGGCCATTTTCATTCAAACCGCTATACTAGGTAAGTTCTTCACCACCAAACAGTGCTAACTCTACAGAAAGACTTTTGAGAGCAGTCAAAAGAGTGGTCATCCTAATTGAAATAGATTATGAAAGCTCATTTAAGAAAAAGAAAAAAACAAAACAAAACAAACATACCTTGGGGCTGGAGAGATAGCTCAGTGGTTAAAAGCACTGACTGTTTTTCCAGAGGACCTGGGTTTAATCCCAGCACCCACATGTCAGTACACACATGTCTGTAACTCCAGTTCCAGGGCTTCTGACACCAAAAGTACTTGCACATACAAATAGTTGAACACCTCCTAGAAAGAACATTAATAGTGTTTGAGTTTCTGCATAAAACTATGGTAAAATTTTAGAATTTACATCATTTTATGTTTTTTATTTCTGAATCACTGGAGAAAATTTGAGTTCCCATCCAGTGTTTTAAAAAGAGATATTAGAACTTGAATCTGGCAGGTCTTACTGGTACAAACCTGTGATCCCAGGACTCAGGAGCAGAAACAGGAAGATGGCTACAAGTCCAAGGCCAGCCTGGTATATGTAGTTCGGCCAGCTAGGGCTATGTAGGGAGAGCCTGTCTCAAAGGAAGGGTGGGGAGAGGGAGGCTAGAGAGATGGATCAGGTTTGGTTTACAGCATCCATGTGGTAGCTAACCATCTATAACACCAGTTCCAGAAGACACAGTGCCCTCTTCTGGCCTCTGAGGACAATTGGGCACATATGTGATGTATAGACATTGAGGCCCAACACTCAAAAAATTGAAAATAAAAACTTTTTTTTTTTTTTTTTGAGACACAGTTTATCTATGTAGCCCTGGTTGTCCTGGAACTCACCTACTTCTTCTGCTTCCCAAGTGCTGGGGTTAAAGACATATACCACCAAGCCTAGTTAGAAAACAAAATTTTAGCCAAGCGGTGGTGGCACATGCTTTTAATCCCAGCACTCGGAGGCAGAGGCAGGTGGATCTCTGTGAGTTCAAGGCCAACCTGGGCTACCAAGTGAGTCCCAGGAAAGGTGCAAAGCTACACAGAGAAACCCTGTCTTGAAAAAAAAAAGAAAGAAAGAAAAAGAAACAAAATTTTAAAAACCATCTTGAGCCTGACTTATCAGTAAGTCCTTTGAGTGTGAAACCCTGACCAGATGTGCGTGTCAGGTTGTTACTGTGTCAATCCTTGACCTGAGTGTCTTGTGAGCTTAGACTCTAGAGTGGTGGGTTAGTGTTCCTCTTTAGACTGCGAGGTACATGATTCCAGCTGAGCTGTTCAGCCTGGGGATGGGCCCAGAGGTGAGGATCACTAGGAAAACAGTGGTGTTTCTATTTTAATGGCTCCTTTAGAAGGGAAAGAGGCCTTGACTCTATATGATTTTGAGAGCACAGCTTACTACATTTTAAAACATTTTATGTGGGTGTATGTGGGTGGGTATGTGCATGCCACTACATGCCTGTGGGAATTGGAAGATAACTTGCTGAAGTTAGTTCTCCCCTTCTACTAAGTGAGTTACAGGGATTGAACTCAGGGCATCAGGTTTGGTGGCAGCCACCAGTACTAGTTGAGCCCTCCTGACAGCTCAAGAACACAGATTTGCATTTGCGAAGAGATGTTTTTGACAATTGTGTGTTTGTTTGATCTCATTCATCTTCCCAGAAGGACTGTTAATATACCCCACCCACCCTCCCACCCCAGTTTTGTCAGACTGGTAGGCAGTGAGAGCACAGCCAGAGTTCCCTAACTGGCACACCTTGTGTGTGACAAGATCAGCTATTACTAAAAGGAGTTCCCCTTTACTTCATGTTGTTTTCTTCTTAAGATAACATACACACCCACCCAGCAAGGATGGGAACACACACACCCTAGCAAGGACCAACTGCTCTGCTGTGTTAGAGATGAATCAGGAACAAGACTTCAGGCTCTTTCCTGTTCTGGCTTTTGAGGAATGAGCCTGTTAGGTTTTCTTTATAATTTGCTCTTGGAAAGAAAATACTCTGCCCTTGCTTGTTTGTTTTGCCTGTGTTGGAAGTGGGGTATCCGCATGGGTGCTGGCATACTGCAGTTGGAGTGTAGATACCAGAGGACAACTTTCAGGAGTGGGTTCTCCACCATGTGGGTTCCAAGGAACAAACTCAGGTTGCCAGGCTGTGCACAAGTCCCTTTACTCACTCAAGTATCTTCTTGCTGGCCCCAAATACTAGGATCCTAATGGCAGGATTGCCTTCTTTTTATTAGGCTTGCTAGATTATAGAAAAATTAGAAAATTATCCACCCATTTCATAAAGACCTTCATTCTGTGAGTGAAAATAGTCTTTCATAGTAGCGTGAATAGTTCGTTTCTATACTAAAGTGTTATAAAGGTTTATTTCGAGTCTCTCTACGAACTGTTGTTAGACTTTTGCTGTTGTGTCAAGAGGAACTTAACCCTAAGTGGTTGTTCCAAATGACAAAATCCATGCCTGTAGCTGCTTTCCTGACCTCATTTATTATGAGTAACTCCTCCCATTTAACTTATTATTTGTTTTGTCTGTTTGGTCTGCTTTGGTTTTTTGAGACAAGTCTCACTACAGACCAGACTGACCTGGAACTCACAGAGATCCATCTGCCTCTGCCACCCCAGTGCTGGGATTGCAGGTGCTCACCACCATGCACAGCTTAACCTGTCATTGTAGGGAAGCACTACATCAGTAGTACAAAGAACCTCTTGTTGCCAGGGAGTGACAGCGCACACCTTTAATCCCAGCATTCAGGAGGCAGAGGCAGGTGGATCTCTGAGTTCAAGACCAGCCTGGGCTACTTGAGAAACCCTGTCTTGAAGAACAGACAGAAGAAGAACGCTTCGCTTTGATTGGCCTGCTGTCATCACCTTTGGGCTCCAGTTGCCTTGTCGTTTGTCCTTTGCTTCCCTCCAAGTCTCCAATCTGCTTTGACCCATGAGCCGCCTGGAGAGTCACACTTCTCCCAGTTACCCAGTGTGTCCAGCCTAAGAGTAGGACTGGGAACTCATGCAAGAATTACACCAGTCAATTGAAAGAATGCATCCTTCCGGCCAGGCAGTGGTGACTCACGCCTTTAATCCCAGCACTTGGGAAGCAGAGGCAGGTGGATCTCTGGTTCGAGGCCAGCCTGGTCTACAGAGCTAGTTTCAGGGCAGCCAGGGCTACAGAGAGAAACCCTGTCTCGAAAAAAAAAAAAAAACCAAAAAGTAACAAAACAACAACAAAAATCTTTCTAAGCATAAAGAAACTACTGCACAGTGATCTTGAGGGCTAGGGTGGGGCGCAGTCTTTTGTTTTTAAAGATGACTGATGTGGCTTCAGGATCCCATTTTCCCCCTGAGGCCTCCCCTCCCCCGTGGTACTCATCATTTCCTTTCTCACCGGGCCTTTCCCTCAGTTTGCAAACATTCTCTGAGCTCAGTCTTCTCGCTTGTGCTTTCTCACTCTCCAACTCATTCCGAGTTCTCCTTCCCTCTGCCCTTCCACCTGACAGCCCTTTGTTATCTGTTGTTACCCTCCTCCTTTTCTGAAATTGCCCCTTAAAGGACACCAAAGATGGTGTTGCCAAATCCAGTGGCTTCTTAGTCATGAGCTGACTTCCTCCTCTGAAAGACTCTTAGCTCTGTCTCTTCTGATTTTCTTTCCAGCTTTCAGTGTGTGTGTGTGTGTGTGTGTGTGTGTGTGTGTTTCTCAGTCTCCTTCCTGTTTTTCTTTAGTTCATGTAACAAATACTTGAGCTCCTACTGTGTGGGCTAGAGTGCTCTAGGTACTAGAGTATACCAGTGAAAAGACAAATTAAAACTTGGCTGCCATGGAGAAGAAGGACCAGTAATTTTAAAAGTCAGTTCTACTCAGGTGTGTTGATGTGCACTTATGTGCTCAGAAAGTTGAAAGGAGGGGTCTCCAGTTTGAGACCAGCCTGAATAACTTAGTGAGACCCTATTTCAAAATAAATAAATGTATTTATTTATAATATAGGGTCTCACTGCATTGCCCTGGCTAACCTGGAACTCCAGGGATCCACCTGCCTCTGCCTCCTGAGTGCTGGGGTTAAAAGTGCATCACCACACTATCAAAGACTCGCTGTTCTTATTTGGATTTAAAGGAGGCCATTGGCTGGCTGAAAGTCTTAGGAAAGAGCATTCCAGATAGTCCCACCTGCACAGATGTTCTGAGTGTGTGATGAAAGGTCAGTGTCAGGCAGGTAGGTAGTTGGCAGGTTATGGGAAGCAGGGACAGAAGTCAGGTTAATTTGAAAGCAGTAAGCAGTAGGGTTTGAAACAAATACAACCTGGCTTTTCTTCAGGCTTTTATTTTAAATTTTTATTACATTTATTTATTTACTGTATGGGGGAGGGTACATGGAGTTAATGGAGATTTAATTCTCTCCTCCCGTGCTGGGCCCTGGGGGACTCAGGTTATCGGGCTTGGTGACAATATCTTTACCTACTGAGCCATCTTACTGGCCTCTGGCTAAACTGCTGCTGCCTTTTTTTTTTTTTTTTTTTTAAGATAATTTTGGAGCTGGGTGGTGGTGGTGGCAGTAGCAGCAGCAGGAGCAGCGGTGCACGCCTTTAATCCCAGCACTTGGGAGGTAGAGGCAGGCAGATCTTTGAGTTCGAGGCCAGCCTGGTCTACAGAGCAAGATCCAGGAAAGGCGCGCAAAAGCTACACAGAGAAACCCTGTCTCGAAAAACAAACAAACAAACAAACAAAAAGATAACTTTGGTGCTAGGTGCAATATATTTGTGGTTGGTCAACAGTTCCTGAAGGCAAAGACACAGGCCTGGATTGCTAGACTAGGTAGTTTGGCCATGCCGAGAAATACACTTAAGAAAAACGGTTGGAGGAGGGGGTGGGCTGGGGATGGCACAGTTATTTAGAACACGCGCGCGCGCGCACACACACAAGCAAAACAGTCATACACATAAAAATAGAAAGAAAACTTGGGACTGAAAGTATAAATCAGTGGTAGAACCTTAGCATAAGCATGACCCTGAGTTCGGTTCCCAGCTCTTGAACAGAAAGGAAAGAAAAGCAAAACAGCTTTCCTTTGCTTTGTTGTTTGTTAGTTTTAGGGAGAACAGACTCGTGTAGTCCAGTCTGGCCACGTAGCTAACGTTGGCTCTAAATTCCACATCCTTGGCCTCCACTTCCCAGTCTCTGGTATTACGGGCAGCACCACGCCTGACTTTCTTCCTCTCAGATTTCTTTTCTTTTATGGGTGTGCATATATGCACACATGCATGCAGGTACCAGAAGAGAGTGTTAGACGCCCTGACATGGGGCTAGGAGTGGAACTCTGCTCCTCCACAAGGGAGGTAAGTGCTCTTCATCACTGAACATCTCTCCAGCAAACTCGACACAAGATCTCACTGTGTTACCCAGGCTGGTCTTGAACTTGTAATCTTCATGCCTTAGGCTCCAAAGTTCTGGTATTACAGGAATACAGTATTATACCTGGTTCTTTTTTACACATTTGGAAAAATACTAATGTGTTTCTAGGCAACTATCTCCTACTTTTTTTTTAAAAATAGGTGATTTTTTTTCCCCTAAGTAATGTCACTAATTCTTTTCTGACTTTGTATGTTATCTGCAATAATAATTTTCAAATTTCCAGGCAAGATCAATATTTCTGCCAGTCTACTGGCCATTCCCACAATTATTTCCAACACATCTAAAATGGCCTTCTTTCCTGTCACATCTCACATGTCTTCTCTTTAGCCCACTTAGCTACCTGTATTGCTTTTTATTGCCTCCAGCTCTCAGGTCCTTGTTCTTTCAACACCACTAGTAACACTTGATGGGAAGGGATGACAAAGCTGTGTGAAGGACAGTACAGCCTGTGGGACTAGTAGGGGAAGGGATGCCTCTTGAGTGCAGTTTGGAACACTTGAAAAGAACGGGCTTGTCAGATGAGTCTTGATTTAGCTGTGATTTTTCAAGGGTTCAAATGGTGCACCAATTTTGTTGGCTATTTCATAAGTTCTAGGGACTCGTGGGATGTCCTGGTGGCTCAGTGATGGAACACTTGCCCAGAGGCTCTGGGTTTGACCTTCAGCACCACATACACACACACATACAGAAATTGAAGTGAAATATTTGAGAGACAGTGGGCTAAACAATGTAATCAGCTTTTATAATTTAGGGCGTTACAAACTATAACAGGCCAATACCCATGAAGACTTGCACACTTAGCAAAAAGCATCCAATAGGACTTCGATTCCTAAGATTTATTTCATTTATTTGTGTAGATGTGTTTAAGACTGAGCATATGCCACATGTGTGGGGGTGCCTGTGGAGGTAGAAGGTGTTGGATATTCTGGAACTGGATTTAACATGTGGAAACTTAGATCCTTTGGAAGAGCAGCAAGCTCTCTTAACCACTGAGCCATTGCGCTAACCCCTGGACTGTGTCATTTTGAAGCACTCTGAACTCCCTGACCCTTGACCTACTAGGCCAGTGCTCTACTACCAAGCTACTCCCTAGCCTTCTCACATAATTTTAAGTTGACCCTTCAAACTTCTTTTCTTTTTTGAATTAGGGTCTCACTTTGTAGCCATGGCTGGTGTGGAACTTAGAGATCCGTCTGCCTCTGCCTCCCAAGTGCTGGGATTAAAGGCGTGCACCGCCATGCTTGGCCAGACCTCTAAAACTTTTCATCTTAAGCTTTTAAACGTATTAAAAACCAAATGCAAGGATAGAGCAATGGTTTAGTGTTAAGAGCACTAGCCACTCTTCCTGAGGACCAGGTTTGGTTCCCAGCACCCACGTGGTGACTTCAAACCGTCTATACTGCCAGGTGCTGGGGACCCAGTGCACTATCTTGGCCTCTTCCAGCACCAGGCATACATGGTGTACATAGACAGACATGCAGGCAAAGCACCAGTCCACATACTTTTTTGGGGTTTTTTGTTTTGTTTTTTGCTTCTTTGATACAGGGTTTCTCTGTATAACAGCCCTGGCTATTCTGGAACTCAATCTGTAGACCAGGCTGGCCTCAAACTCACAGAGATCCGCCTGCCCTGCCTCCCCAGTGCTGGGATTAAAGGCGTGTGCCACCACTGCCTAGGTCACATACTTTTTAAAAAATTAAATGTTAATGCATTTATATTATATTATATTATTTAATATATTATATATATTAATGCAGTTATTACTGAATTACTATAATTCACCTTTAAGTGAAAAATGAAATAGTTATATGTAACAGCCTTATACATGCTACATGCTTAATATAAATCAGCTGTTTTAGAAAGTGAAATGGTTAAAAATGCTATTTATAGTTGCAAGGAATTTAACTTCCAGAGAATTATAAATATTAACATTTAAAAATAAAATGGTTACATCACTTTTTAAATGGAGCCAGTAAATGTCTTAGCAGCATCAGCATACTATCTTTTAATAACCATTTGGAGAATGCTTTTCTTTTTTTTCCTTGAGACAGGGTTTCTCTGTGTAGCTTTGCACCTTTCCTGGAACTCGCTTTGTAAACCAGGCTGGCCTCGAACTCACAGAGATCCACCTGGCTCTGCCTCCCCAGTGCTGGGATTAAAGGCGTGCACCACCATTGCCGGGCAAGAATGCTTTTCTTTAAACAAAATTCTGAAGCTGGCGCTGGTGACACACACCTTTAGTCCCAACACTTGGGGCAGGGCAGGGGATGTCGAGTTGAGGCCACCTGGTCTACCATGAGTCCAGGACAGCCAGACTAGAGAAACCTGGCTCAAAAAAACAAAAACAAAACAACAACAAAAACCTTGATCATTATTTTCTTGTAGAACATTTACATTTTACACTGACTCCATGTATGTATTTTGATTTTTGTTTTTGTTTTTGTTTTGCTTTGTTTTTTGAGACGGTTTCTCTGTGTAGCTTTGCCCCTTTCCTGGAACTCGCTTTGTAGACAGACAGGCTGGCCTCGAATTCACAGAGATCCACCTGGCTCTGCCTCCCCAGTGCTGGGATTAAAGGCGTGCACCACCACCGCCCAGCCGTATTTTGATTTTTAACATAATGTCTATGAAAATATTTTTATTGATCACTATTCCATATTTCTCTGTGACAAAAATAAATGTATAAATTGCACTTCAGACTTTCATTGTTTCCCTTCAGCATGTGTATTGTAAAGGGGATTGAACCCAAAGCTTCTTGTGCATTCTACCTCTAAACCTATACCCTGAGCTTTTTTGTTTTTGTTTCTCTCTGTAACAGCTCTGATTGTCCTGGAACTCTTTGTAGAGCAGGCTGGCCTTGAAGTCACAGAGATCCTCCTGCCTCTGCCTCCAGAGTGCTGAAATTAAAGCACCGCCACCACCTGGCTAGCCTTTTTTGTTTGTTTGTTTGTAACAATAAATTAAAATGAAGTTGGTTCCTAGAAAAGAATACATGTGCAGAATCTTGGTTGTTGGTTTTATTTAATGATTTATTCACTTTTGCTCCATGCACATTGGATTTTGCCTGCATGTATGTATGTATGTAGGAAGGATCCCCTGGAACTGGAGCCACAAACAGCTGAGAGCTGCCATGTGGTGCTGGGAACTGAACCCAGGTCCTCCGGAAGAGCAGCCGGCACTCCTAGTCTCCAGCCCCAGAATTTGATTTTAAATAAAACGGACTCTGGAAGGAACAGTGAGAGGGAGAGAAGCAAGAGGTAAAGGGGCAGTGACTATGGTCAGAATAGATTGTAGGCATACATGACTGTCACAGTGACTCATTATTTTGTACAATTGATGAATACTAATTATTAAGGAATAAAAGTGTGGACATGTGTGTCTGTGTACCACATCTGTTTCTTGATTGCATTATAATGATTTAGTATGCAATGAACAACCAATGCATCGTATATTTGTTTTAGACAGGTTTCTCTGTGTAGACCTGGCTGACCTGGATCTCCCTATGTAGACCAGCCTGATTCAAAATTCAGAGAGATGCACCTGCTTCTGCCTCCCAAGTGTTGGGATCAAAGGTGTGCACCACCATCTGACTAAAACAGAAGATTTTTTTGTTTTCTTTTCTCTCTCTCTCTCTTTCTTTTCCTTTTTTTTTTTTTTTTTTTTTACCAAGACTGTGTTACACGTACTGTTAATAGCGTCAGAAAATAGCTCCCTGTTTCTGCTGCTCTGCATACTCAGTGCAGTTCCGCCCATGCCTCCCATGTCAGGAAAGAAGTGCTGGGGTTGCAGATGCACGCCACCACGTCCGTTTGTCTTACCTGGTTCTGGAGACTGCTCAGGTAATGAGGCTGGCACAGCCAGCACCTTTACCTATTGTGTCATCTTGCCCACCCTGGAATATTATTTTTACAAAAATTTAGGGTGTGTGTGTGTGTGTGTGTGTGTGTGTGTGTGTGTGTGTGTGTGTGATGTTTTGCCTGTGTGTGTGTACCATGTGTGTGACTGGTGTCAAAAAGTGTCGGGAAAAGGGCGTCAGACCCCTAGGACTAGAAAGAACAACCTGTGCCTTTAACCATTGAGCCATCTTTCCAGCCCCTGGACTATTACTGTTTAGTTTCGTTTTGAGACAGGGTTTCTTTGTGTAGCCTTGGCTGTCCTAGAACTAGTTTTGTAGACCAAGCTGGCCTGGAACTCAGAGATCTACCTTCCTCTGCCTCCCAGAGTGCCCAGGGAAATATTTTTTATTCATTCATTCATTCATTGGTTGGTTGGTTTGTTTGTTTGTTTATTTTGGTTTTTCGAGACAGGGTTTTCTCTGTGTGCGCCGCCACCACTGCCTGGCAAGAATATTACTTTTAAAAGAAGGAAATCCTGTCTTTTTTTTTTTTTTTTTTTAAAGTGTGTGTATGTGTAGTCCAGAGGTCTGGCCTCAGATGCCTTTCTTAGTCACTTTTCACGGGTTTTGTTTGTTTGTTTTTGTTTTTGTTTTGTTTTGTTGGTTTTTCCAGACAGGATTTCTCTGTGTAGTTTTGGTGCCTGTCCTGGATCTCGCTCTTTAGACCAGGCTGGCCTCGAACTCACAGAGATTCGCTTACCTCTGCCTCCCAAGTGCTGGGATTAAAGGAATGCGCTACCACAGCCCAGCTCCACTGTATTTTTTTGACAGAGTCTCTCAACGATTCCCGCACTCACCAGTTAGCTAGCCTGGCTGTTGGACAAGCTCGTGGGGTCCACCTATCTTTGTTTCCATTCCCCACTCTTTTCTTGTTGTTGGTTTTTTGAGACAGGGTTTCCCTGTGTAGCTTTGCGCCTTTCCTGGAACTCACTTGGTAGACCAGGCTGGCCTCAAACTCACAAAGATCCGCCTGGCTCTGCCTCCCGGGTGCTGGGATTCAAGGCGTGTACCACCACCGCCCAGCTTCCATTCTCCACTCTTAATCCTATGCCCAGGTATGTGCATGCGTGCGAGCACATGTGTGTGCATGTGTGGTTGCTGGGTGTGTGTGTGGTAATCCAAACTCAGCTCAGGTTTGCACTAAAGGCACTGCACTGACTGAGCCGTCTCCAGGCCCCAGTCTTTTCATTTTGAACATGGTAAACCCAGAGGCTAGTCTAAATGAAACCAGTCACAAAAAGACAAACACTCATCATTCCACTTGTATGAGATACTAAAAGAATTCAAGTGGAAGGGTGGCTCCTGGGGTCTGAGGGAATGTACGAAAGAGAATGTCCAGTGGACGTTGAGTTTCAGGGCTTTGTGGTCACTTTGTTCTTAGTGTTGAGGGTTGAACCCAGGCCTCCTCATGCAAAGCAGATGCTCCACCATTGGACATCCTAAGCCTCTAAGGTTTCAGTTACATGGAAGACAAAGACATTCTGGTGATGTCTTATACAACAGTGTCTATACATATGTGTGTGTGTTAGTCTCCCCTGCTGGGCTTCTTACATGGGTTTTGAATGGAACTCACATGGGCAGGCTTGCATGGCTAACTTTTGCCCACCTCTTGCCTTGAATGTGTTTCTGATCAGACAACAAGTTATGTTACAAATCATATATCCTGAAAATTTTTCTAATTTGTATGGAATTCTTTTTCCAGTTGTGTGTGTGTGTGTGTGTGTACCTATATGTGTAAGCATGTTTGTTTTGTAGGCACTCTTTTTTTTATTTTAAATATATTTATTTATTAAAATTTTTTTCATTTTACATACCAACCCCAGTTCCCCCTCCCTCCCTCCCACTCTGCCCCCATCCACTCCTCAGAGTGGGTAAGGCCTCCCATGGTAGTCAACAAAGTCTGGCATACATACCAAGGTGAAGGAGAGCCTAGCCCCTCCCCATTGTATCAAGGCTGAGCAAGGTATCCCACCACAGGGATGGGCTCCAAAAAGCCAGTTCATGCACCTGGGATAAGTCATGGTCCTGCTGCCAGGGACCCCACAAACAGATCAAGCCACACAACTGTCACCCACATTCAGTGGGCTTAGTTCGGTACCATGCAGGTTCCCGAGCTGTCAGTCCAGAGTCAGTGAGCCCCAACTAGCATCGGTCAGCTGTCTCTGTGGGTTTCCCCATCATGTTCTTGACTCCCTCTTCATTTTTTTTTTTTTTTTTTTTTGAATGTCATTTATTGAAGGAGGGAGGAGGTCTTAAATACAGACTTATAGCACAATGGGAGAACCCCGGAGGGCAGAAGTTCGCTTGTGATTTTTTTTTTTCTTTTTCTTTTTTTTTTTTTTGGAGCTGAGGATCAAACCCCAAGCCTTGCACTTGCTAGGCAAGTGCTCTACCACTGAGCTAGATCCCCAACCCTGCTTCTGATGTTTTACAATCTTGAATCTAAGCTGTTAGCTAGGCACTCTTATATAGGGGTGAATGCGTTGTAGGTGAAGCCCCTCAGTAGCTCTTCCACCTTATTCTTTAAGGTTTCTCCGTCAAACCCTGAGCTCACTGATATGGCTAGTTTGCTAACCAGCTTGCTCTGAGGAGCCCCTGTATATCTTCTGAAGCAGGAAGTAGAGGCAGGCTCCCATGCCTACCTGGCATTTATATGGGATCTGATGATCCAGACTGTAGTCCTCAGATGAACCCCTGAGCTGTCATCACCCCATGCCCTGTTTGGGATTAATAAAAGTGTAGGACATTGCCTCCCTCCCCCGTCCAGGCAGGGTTTCTCTGGGTAGCCTTGGCTGTCCTGAACTCACTCTGTAGCCCAGGTTGGCCTTGAACTCACAGAGATCTACCTGCCTCTGCCTCCCCAGTGCTGGGATTAAAGGGGTGTGCACCACCACCGCCTGGCCAAGGATGCTGTCATTTTAAAGGCAATTCAAAGAAAGATGTCCATGATTTTCTTCCTACATGTGAGACAAGGAAAATTTTTGTTTACCCCTTATTTCATATTCATTTCAGCCTCACATAGTAGACGCTATTTTGTTCAATTTGCATGTAACTGAACTGAGACTGACATTGTGAGCTAATCTGACAAAGTTATCAGCTAAGTGGTAGAACCGGAAGGCATCGACGGAGCTCTTTATCCTCTCACTGGGCCACTCAGTTCCTGCAGGTGGATCACATGTGTGAAAGCACTCTAAGAATTACAGTGTAGGGCTGGGGATTAGCTCAGCGGTAGAGCACTTGCCTAGCAAGCACAAGGCCCTGGGTTCGATCCTCAGCTCCAAAAATAAAAAAAAAATTACAGTTTAGCTGGGCGGCAGTGGCGCACACTTTTAATCCCAGCACTCAGGAAGCAGAGCCAGGCGGATCTCTGTGTTCGAGGCCAGCCTGGTCTATAGAGTTAGATCCAGGACAGGCACCAAAACTACACGGAGAAATTCTGTCTCAAAAAAAAAAAATTTACAGTTTTAGGAAATAAATTGCTGGTTTGTATTTTATTCAGTAGAGAACCGTTGTTTTTATCTAGGACTTTGTGGCAGAGAACCATGAGGTCCCTCCTAGCAGCACATTTAACTGTTTATCTCCTTGCTTACCCACACTGTTCCTACCTCTCACTTTCCTTCCTTCTTTTCTTTGTTGTTTGCCCAGATTGGCCTCAACTCTGTGGCTAAGGCTGGCCTCGAACTCCTGTCCTCTTGCCTTTACCTTTCCTGTGCTGAAATGGCAGCTGTTCACCATGGATCCGGGGCTCTTCTTTCTGTTTTAATGAGCTTCAGTGATGTGGATATCCTAGCCCTTGGAGGTGTGGGAATAGGTAAGTGATTAGTCCCAGGTCAGGTCATTCATGCATCCACATGCACCCTTGCATGACCTCACAGAGCAGGATATGCTTCCTCACCCTGCTAATTTGAGTTTAACCATACGATTTTCTTTGGCCACTAAGATTTGGTTTGGAAACTGGGAAAATACATATTATGCATTCACAGACAGGTACAGCATAGTCTTAGAAAATGTTACAATATTAAGTGTATCTGTGGAATTCATACACATGTAATTCTCCCAAACAGTAGAGAATAGGGGCAGCAAAAAGGGGGTGGGCAAGGCAGGGCTGCGAGACACTGGACCTGTGAAGGGTGTGTTTTTTTTCTTGTTTGTCCTTCTGTTTGGTTTTGGCGATTGGGGATGGAACTGCAGGCACTGTGCTTGGGAGGCAGACATTGTACTACTGTGCTATGTACTCAGCTTGTTTTAGTTTGTGGAGACAAGGTCGAGCTGTACCCTCAGCTGGACTTCAACTTGTGAATCTCCTGCTTTCCTCACAGATCCGGGGATGTATGGGTGAGCACTCCTTCTAGCTGCTGAAGCTTATATTTTTATCAGGGCATAGATTCACCAGGGAAATGGAAATTTATGTTTGTCAGGATCGTAGACAGGAACGAGACAGGAATATTTCATCAGACACAGTTGAAAGAGAATTTTCAGAGTTCTGTTGTAAAGCAAGAAGAGAGAATTGGTTGTACTGCTGCATCAGGGTCAGGATATAGCTACCGAGCTCATTAGGGATCCAGGCCCCTGGCTTACCACCTCCTTTTGTAGAGAGGGTCTGTGAGAGACTGAAGGACAGCTAGATCTGTGCACCAAAGTCTGATGGGTAGATCAGCTCAGCATAGTGGACCTAAAGATCCTGGGTGACGGGTGTGGGGGTGAGGGGTATGTACAAAGGCTCTGCAGAACAGGCTGCCTTCATCCAGGAGACAGATGAGCTGATATGTCCCCAAGGCAGCCTGTACTCACAATGACTTTTAGACTGCTTAACCCCTGCTATCCTTGAGGAGTATCCTTGTACAGCTCAGTCCTCTTATCCCCAGACTTCTGTCATTTATTGTTTGAGATGGTGTAGCTTTGTAGCGTTTCCGAGGGCCTTGTTTTGCTAGGCAAGGACTCCACACTCAGCTATATCATCAATTATCAGCCCTGTAGTTTATTTTTTTAAGCAAGTTCCCAACAATATCGAGGTGAGGCCTGGAGGCTGGAGAGATGCTCAGCAGTTAAGAGCATTGGCTGCTCTTCCGTAGGATCCAGGTTCAGTTTCTAGCACCTACATGGCTCCTCAGAGCTGTCTAGTATAGCTGGAGGTTTTCCTGTGTCCCACGGCCACTTGGTCCCAAATAAACACACAGAGGCTTAATATTAATTACAAACTGTTTGGCCTATGGCTTAGGCTTATTATTAACTAGCTGTTACAACCTACTTCAACCCATTTCTATTAATCTTAAGTTTTGCCACGTGGCTTCATGGCATACCTGTGTCCCATTACATCATCTCTAGCAGTGCTCAGCATCCCCTCTTACTCCCCCTTTCTTCTCCTTGTCTCTCTCTTGGATTCCCCTCCTGGCTCTATTCAAAGTCTGTGTGGGATTGGTTTTGGTTTTCAGACAGGCTCTTCCTGTGTAACCCAGCCTCAAACCATCTGAGTTCTGGGACTACATGTCTCAAACCATCTGAGTTCTGGGACTACATGTGTGTACTGTCACCCCTGACTTGTTGTTCTGTTCTGTTTTGTTTTGTTTTGGAATAGGGTTTCTCTGTGTAGCACTGGCTGTTCTGGAACTTGCTTTGTAGACCAGGCTGGCCTAGAACTCAGAGATCCACCTGCCTCTGCCTCCCAAGTGCTGGTACTGAAGGCATGTGCTACCACTGCCTGCCTTTTTTTTTTTTTAATTAAAAAAAATAAAATAAAACGAAGAAAAATATCAGGTAGAAAAGGGAATAAAGTCAGGCGTGGTGGCTTACATCTATCATCCTAGCACTTAGGAGGCTGAGGCCAGCCTGGGCTATAGAGCAAGATCCAGGACAGGCACCAAAACTACACAGAGAAACCCTGTCTCGGGGGAAAAATTATTATTATTATTATTATTATTATTATTATTATTATTATTTGGAGGACAGCTCAGTAGTCCAAATATCAGAATAATAGGAATAATAGTAAAAGAACAATAGCAGGAAGTGACGTAATTTAGTTTGACCGCTGCAGGGCGTAAGCAGCCACATTAAAGAGTATGCTTGTGCCCAGCACTAGGTTAGTTTCACAGACCTACTTCAGTCATAGCATCTCACACTTCAGGAAGGAGGGTCCTCTGTGACAGGGTAAGACCCACAGCAGCAATAGGAAGCAGGAAGGGAGCTGAACAGTCCTTCAAAGTCCTCAGGGAGGCACTGGGGAAATGGGGAATGCAGGAGCGGTTGAGCTTGCTGGGTTGCTGTGCTGGCGACCCACCTGGACACAGCACTCAAGAGGATAGGCAAGTGTGCTGTGGACTTAGCTAGACGTGTCAGAATGGTAGACTGGGGGTCAGTGGGTAAGGTGGACAGTGATTGAGGAGAATACCTGATTTCAGCTCTGGACTCTGTGCACACACACAAATGTAGTGTGTGGGTCAGAGGACAGCTTGCAGAGTTCTGGGGAACAAACTCAGGTTGTTAGTCTTGGCAGCAGGCATCTTTACTCACTGAATCATCCAGCTGGCCCTCCCTCAGTTTTAAATAAGGGCTTTATTGAGATAACATCCACATGCTGTATCCGTCTCCCATTTTAGATACCCAGTGCGGTAGGCATTTTAGTCTATTCGTGGAGTTGTAGAGCCAATGTACTGTCAGTTATAATTGTTTTCATTGGAATAGTAAGAAATCCTCCATAGTAGGAAAGCCAACCCTCCTCCCCATCATTCCCTCCTCCCCATTTCAGTCCCTCCTCCTTCCCCTTTCACCTCCCTTTTTTCAGTCCCGCCTTCTCCTCAGCCCCTCCCCCTCCCTTAGGCCCAGGCAACCACTTACTGTGCCTACTCTTTAGACTGAGTTTGGGAAAGAATGACTCTCTCTGCTCACCCTCCAGGCCTTCCTACTCTGTAAGGTCAGAATCAGTGACGCTCTAATTGCTGGTCCCTGCACATGTCCAGTGGTTATTTTTCTGTTCTCTTTGGCCTGCCAGTCTCCTTTGTGCTCTGTTTGCTTCCCCTTCCCTGAGTGATATGAGTGATAAGGTCTGCTGCTCAGGCTCCAGCCACATGTCCTGCTGAGTTCTTTCTACAGAGCACATGGTTACTCACTACTCTTAGATGTGACTGAGATGGAGTTCACCGTGTTCCTCTTCAACAAGGAGAGTACAAAGGCATTCAGACTAGCCTGAAAGCCTTTCTCCTTCCCTGCAAGTAAACTATAACTTCCTGAATTGTCTCCAGCCTGACTCTGACATACGTCCTTTCCTCTCATGAGGCCCTCCCCCTCTCTCATCTTTCAGACAGCTCACACTGCTTCAGGGGCTCAACTGCTGGAGTCACCAGCTAAAGAACTTCAAGGCCAGCCTGGGCTATGTGAGCTAGTTTAAGAGAGAAATGGGGAGACTGGTGGACAGAGCGACCTTTCCAGACTATCTTGGTAGTTTCCTCCTGACCTAATTGTCTCACAGTAAACACGTAAGGACAGTGGTGGCAAGCAGCTCTCCGGGTGCTGCCAGCGCACCGCCCTTTCCCAGTGTACTCAGTGAGCCTGTTTTCTTTCTGAAAGGAAGCAGTACTGTGTGCATGCTGCAGCATGTCTGTAGTCCCAGCATTAGGGAAGGCAAGGCAGCAAGACCCTGACTTATAATAACCCTCCACAAAGTACTTAGGCACCAAACTGTGAAGTCTTCTGGAGTGAAGTTGCCATCTTCAGGATGTCTGTGGCAAGTGGAAGGAACCTCTGTAAATGGAGGTAGAGTTTTTCTGTCCCCACTGCCTTAGTCCCAAATAAACACATAAAAGCTTATATTAATTACAAAATGCTTGGTCACTAGCTCAGGCTTATTAACAAGTTCTTACTGTTAAATTAATCCATTTCTATTTATGTATTGTCACGTGGCCCGTGGCTTTACCTGTCCTCTGGCATCTTGCTTCTTGGGCAGCTTGCTCACTTCTCCCTTGACTCCACCTTTCTTCATCCTCAGTTTGATTGTCCCACCTAACTTTTTTGTTTGTTTGTTTGTTTGTTTTTTATTTTTCAAGACAGGGTTTCTCTGTGTAGCTTTGCGCCTTTCCTGGAACTCGCTTTGGAGACCAGGCTGGCCTCTGCCTCCCGAGTGCTGGGATTAAAGGCATGCGCCACCACTGCCTGGTGTCCCACCTAACTTTATCCTGCCTTGCTATGGTCCAAACAGCTTTACTATTAACCAATGAGAGTAATACATACTCACAGCTTACAGAAGGACCATCCTACAGCAAACCTGCAGAGGTGAATGTCTTCCCCATGGGGGTTGTTTACATTCTAATTGGGTGACTATTCTAAACTAGAGACTAATGTAGAAAAGTGGCCAGACAAGGTTTTCTCTGTATAGCCTTGGCTGTCCTGGAACTCACTCTTTAGACCAGGCTGGCCTTGAACTCAGAGATCCACCTGCCTCTGCCCTCTGAGTGCTGGGATTAAAGGTGTTCATCACCACCACCCGGCTCCTTTAAGTATCTTAAAAAGAATTGCTGTGGGCCTCTGTGCTCTTCTTTTCCTAGTGATATGTGAATGGGGCTCTTCATTTTTTATTGAGGGGAACATTTGTATGATCTGAAACTCTGATGCATGCCATTTGCCCATTGGCATTTCATCTGCAAGATCTGGATTGAGGTATCTGCAGCAGACTCCAACATTTACAGGATCCTTCCCAAGATAGCCAGATAGCTGAACACTGAAAGCCTTAGGAAACCTATGGGATTTACTGAGTTTTATTGGCTATACAATAACAATGGGCCTCGTGTTCTAGGGTTGTTTGAATATTGAGTGGGATTCTAGACTAAGAAACTAAAACTGCAAACTGTGGTCCCCACATGCCTTTAATACCAGCACTTGGGAGGCAGAGTCAGGCAGATCTCTGTGAGTTCGAGGCCAGCCTGGTCTACAGAGTGAGTTCCAGGACATCTAGGACCAGTGACACAGAGAAACCCTGTCTCAAAAAACCAAGGTGGGGGAGAGGGGTATGTGTGCCTGGCACACACATAAATAATGGTTTTTCCTAACAGAAACAGAAATGAGGCCTCTGAGTGTGTGTGTGTGTGTGTGTGTGTGTGTGTGTGTGTGTAGAGTAGAGACTGTAGGGAAAGGAAGAGGGAGCATTGAGTGAAGCTGAAATTGCCAGTATTTAGCATTTAGGAGGCTAAGAAAGGACCATAGCTGGGTGGTGGTGGCATACACCTTTAATCCCAGCACTTGGAAGACAGAGTCAGGCAGATCTCTGTGAGTTTAGAGGCCAGCCTGGTCTACAGTGTGTGTTCCAGAATAGCCAAGCTATGCAAAGAAACCATGCTGATTGTGGGTGCACTGTGGGGTCAGGAAAGGTGATGGAGAGGCAGCTGCTAACACAGCATCTCAGCCCCATCTCAGCAGGTGGACTTTTTCTGGATGTGATGGTCAGCCCTGGAATGTAAGGTCAGGAGAGGGGCGGTGATCTGTTGGATGACAGTGTTGTAGGAACAGAGAAGAGCACTACACTGCCTCATCAAAGGACAGGAATCACATAGCTCAGAGGAAACAAGAAGAAGCAACTGGGAAGGCTGGGTGGTAGTGGCACAGACCTTTAATCCCAATTGAGTTCCAGGACAGCAAGGGCCTCTGTGAACATCAAGCAGGAACACAGTGCCCTTACATACGTGCAAATATGCACATAAAATAAAAGTTATCTTTAAAAAATCAAAGTAGTAACTGGGAAGAGACATCTTGTAAAGGCTCATGGAGGTGTTGTTGCCCACAGGGCAGGATGCTGATTTTTGTCCACAAGGTTGTGGGTTTTTGGGTTTTGTTTTGTGTTTTGGTTTTTGGTTTTTGGTTTTGGTTTTGTTTGTTTGTTTTTTTGTTTGTTTGTTTGTTTGGGTTTTTTTGTGCTTTTGGTTTTTTTTGAGACAGGGTTTCTCTGTGTAGCTTTGGAGCCTTTCCTGGAACTCATTCTGTAGCACAGGCTAGCCTCGAACTCACAGCGATTGATCCACCTGCCTCTGCCTTCTGAGTGCTGGGATTAAAGGCGTGCGCCACCACTGCCCAGCTGTCCACAAGTGGGACTGACTCCAGCTACTAATATTCTGGAAACTGCCTAGAATGGAAAGTGGTGGGCAGTGCTGGGAATCTGAGGCCTTTCAGTGGGAGTGCTGGCCCACAGGAAGGTGGGAGTCAGGACTGAGTATGCCATGATAGAAGCACTCTATATTCTGCAGATCACAGCCACCCAATCACACCTTCCCATTGAACTAGATCATTCCAGAACTTGGTGCACCTAACTCTGCATCTCCAGGCTGAGCATATACAGGCTTATGTCCATAGATGGAGGGTGGTCTTATGTTACTGTACAACGATTACATAACTTTACTGTAGTAATGATGGGGGTGGAACATAGAATATCACCTTGTTGCTATGTCCCATATGAATCTCCCATATGAATGTCTGGAGAATGGGCTCCAAGGCTTCTCCACCTCTCCTTCCCCCACAGAGACTTTGCACATGTTGGGCACTCCCCAAAGTGCCTGAGGCTCACAACAAATCTGCCAGGGCTACCATAATACCCTCACCCCACCACACCCCACCTCCCCCTCCTACCCCCGCTACAGCCCTCCAGTTACATTTTTGCCTAGTTGAAGATGTGGCCCAGCACTTCCGTTGGCTAAAAGCAGTGGGTGTTAGAGAAGTGAGCTGTTCCTTTGAAACTTATCTGCAGCTGTTTGCATGTGGCTACTGAAAGAGAGCATGGCAGGTTTTATACTTGTTAGAGTAGAGAAGGATTCTGTTTTAATCCAAGGCAGCTGACTGACTCAGATGACTTGACCCCTTTGGCCTCCACCTTCCCTAGAAAGATGGGAAACTGACCAGCCCAGACGAGGCTCTGTGGAGCAAAAGATAAAGGTGGGAAAGATAGCAACAAAAGGAATGTTAGAACCCAGTGTGGTTCCTCATGCCCCCCTTCCTTAATCCAGCATTTGAGGGCCAGAGGTAGAAGGATTGACAGTTGCAGGGCCAGCCTGGGCTAAATAATTTAGCAAGACTATCTCTAAAAACAAAGGAAGGAGGAGAAATATTGTCAGCTATACTTCCTCTGACCAATTAAGGGGGAATGGAGGATACATTCACATTCTCCAAATAAAACTTCAAACTGAATTTTAAGAAGAGAGTGGTTTTTTTTAGGAGTGTGGCTCTCTTATCCCCAGCTACCCCTAGGTGGCAGTAGGAAGCAGAATAGCCTCCATGGAAGCAAAGCAACACCTTTGATGCCAAGGGCTTGTTCTTTAAAAAAAGAAACAAACAAACAAGATTTAATTTGTATGTGTACACACAGGCAAAACACCCATAAAGTGGAAGAGAGAACGTTGATAAGGTGGGAAAG